>NC_039254.1:660183-752683 GCF_003368295.1 Carassius auratus
AGTAATATATTTTTGACATTTGTATAGTATTTGTATTTGTAATTCGTAATTATTTAAATAGTGACAAATTAGTATTTTTATTTTATATTAAAATAGTAATATTGCTGTCATGCATTTCTCGATTTAAATATTTAAATAATAGTGTGTGCGTGCGTGTCTGTGTGTGTGTGCGTGTGTGTGTGAGAGTGTGAGAGTGTGCGTGTGTGTCTGTGTGTGTGTGTGTGTGTGTGTGTGTGTGTGTGAGAGAGTGTGTGTGTGTGTGTGAGAGAGAGAGAGTGAGTGTGTGTGTGTGTGTGTGTGTGTATGAGAGTCTTAGTGTGTGTCATGTTGGGTCATGTGATCCAAAATAATGTAGTGTCAATTCTAACTGATCTAAAAGGTGATCTCTCTCTGGTGTGTGTGTGTGTGTATGGCTCTCTGTGTGTCTGTCTGTGGCTCTCTCTGGTGTGTGTGTGTGTGTGTGTGTGTTCAGAGGTAAGGGAGACACTCCTGAGGCTCGAGCGCTGGCGAAGCAGATCTCTACGGCTCTGCAGAACCTCCAGTCCAAAACCAGTAAAGCGGTGGCCAACACTCGTCCGGCCAAAGCAGCCGTCCACCTGGAGGGGAAGATGGAGCAGGCGCAGAGATGGATGGAGAACCCCTCGCTGGACGACAGCGGCGTCGGTGCGGCTCTCTCTCTCTCTCTCCTCACACTCCATCAGCGCTGACCTCTTCACATGAGTCTGTGTGTGTGTGTGTGTGTGTGTGCAGGTCAGGCTGCGATCCGCGGGCTGCTGGCCGAGGGCCGGCGTCTGGCCAATGCTCTGCCGGCGTCTCAGAGGCAGGGGCTGCTGGGTAAATGTGAGGAGGTGGAGCACCTGATGGGGCAGTTAGCGGAGCTAGCGGCCCGCGGGGAGGGAGACGGTCCTCAGGCCCGCGCCATCGCTCAACAGCTGCAGGACACACTCAAGGTCAGACAGAGGTCATGTGACGTGTGTGACCCTGAGTCTCTGGGGTTTATTTGTACCAATAGACAACAATACACTGTGTGCGTCAAAATTATACATTTTTCTTTTATGCCAAAAATCATTAGGATATTAAATAAAGATCATGTTCCATGAAGATATTTTGTAAATTTGTACATTGTACAAAACCTAATGTTTGATTAGTAATATGCATTGCTAAGAATTAATCTGAACAACTAAAGATGATTTTCTCAATATTTAGATTTTTTTGTTCCCTCAGATTCCAGATTTTCAAATAGTTGTATCTCAGACAAATATTGTCCTCTAAACAAACCACACATCACTGGAGAGATTCATTATTCAGCTTTCACATGATGTAGAAATCTCAATTTAAAAATAAATTACCCATTATTCAGTTTTCTTTTTGTTTCAGTTTTAGTAATTTTAGTTCTTCCACTTCAACTTATTTTGTTTCAGTTATCTGCCAAGGCAACATTTCTAATTTCAACATTTCAACATTTCTAATTTAATAATTTAGTTAAATACAATATTTTAATAATAATAATAATTTAAATAATAATTTACTATTTTTAAATGCTCATTTTTTTATTTGACAGTACAACAAATTATTACTATAGTAATATATTTTTTACATTTGTATAGTATTTTTATTTTTAATTATTATAAATAATTTAAATTTTGTATTTTTTTATATAGACTGGATTCCCTCACTATTCCTCACACACTATTCATTTTATATAAATATATATATATATTTTTTTTATGTTTGTTTTCATATTAAATATTAAATATTATATATTTTTTGTAATTTTTGCATTTACATTTGTATGATATTTTTTGTAATTTATTCTACTAATTATTGTTTATAATTTATATATATATAATAATTAATTCTGTAGTTTGTTTTGATTTTGGTTTTTAGTTCTTCCACAGTCAACATGCTTTGTTTGTTTTTCATAATAAATACTTCATACTACATTTTTTTAAAAATATTTTAAATATTCAGATTTTTATTTGTTTACAAGTTATTATTTCATATAATAATTTTTTTATATTTAATATTAAATTGTTTTTTTTTTTTGATGAAAGTGGAAAATTATCATGGAAACCATGACTCAACTTAAAATGGACTTTGTACCTTTAATGTACATGCAAATACACAACTATCACTCTTTATGTAAACAAATGTGATAAATGCATGCATGAAACAAATAAGTGCACACAAACCTAGGGTTATATTTTAATATCACACATGCACTATGATACAGTAAAGATCTCCACCTGCTGGTGACTGAATCATGTAAGATATACTGGATGCATTCACTTTAAATTGTTTGAGGTCAGCAAAGAAATTAATACTTTTATTCATCAAGGATGCATTAAATTGATCTAAAGTGCCAGTAAAGACATTTATTATGTTGCAAAAGATTTCTATTTAAAATAAATGCTGTTCTTTAGAACCTTCTATTCATCTGTGAATCCTGAAAAATAAAATGCATCTGTTTTCAACACTGATAATAATCAGAAATGTTTCTCGAGCAGTAAATCAACATTTTTCATGATTTCTGAAGATCATGTGACACAAGACTGGAGGAATGATGCTGAAAATACAGCGGAGCATCACAGAAATATATTACACTTTAACACAGATTCACACAGAACACATGTGTTTCAAACAGTAATAATTTTTCAAAATTTTTACAGTTTTTTTTTATCAAGTAAATGCATCCTTGCTGAGCAGTTCTGAGACTTCCTTCAAAGCAAACCTGTGTTTGTGTGTCTGTGTCAGGAGCTGAAGGGTAAGATGCAGGAAGCCATGACTCAGGAGGTGTCTGATATCTTCAGTGACACCACTACGCCGGTCAAACTGCTGGCGGTGGCAGCCACGGCTCCTCCAGACGCTCCCAACAGAGAGGAGGTGCCCCACACACACACACACACACACACACACACACACTGATGCTGCAGCACATCTGGTTCCTCTGTGATTGATCGTGTGTGTGTTTAGGTGTTCGAGGAGCGGGCTGCTAACTTTGTGAATCACGCGGGTCGTCTGGGAGCCACGGCGGAGAAAGCGGCTGCGGTCGGGACGGCCAACAAGAGCACGGTGGAGGGAATCCAGGCGGCCGTCAAATCCGCCCGAGACCTGACGCCTCAGGTAACAAACACCGGCCGAGCACAGACAAAACTGAGCGTTCAGGTGTGATATGAACCTGTGTATTATCTTCAGGTGGTCTCTGCAGCACGGATCCTCCTGAAGAATCCTGGAAACCAGGCGGCTTACGAACACTTCGAGACCATGAAGAACCAGTGGATCGACAACGTCGAGAAAATGACCGGTGACTAACTTGAACTATGACATCAGCTCTATACATTTTATATTTGATGTTTTTAGTCAATATTGTTTTACTATTATTTTATCTAGTTCTATTTTTAATTTTATTTCATTTGACATTTTTGTTATTTAGACCGGATGCTATATATCGTTCTGTGTAGTGAGTTTATTTTTACTTATTGGATTTTAATTAATCTTTGCTTTTCATTTAATATTGTTTTATTTTATTTTTAATTTTTTAATTCAAATCTCATGTTTAAAAAAAAAAGTATAATCTATCTATTGCTTATATTTTCATGTATTTATTTAATTTATTTTATATTTTATTTAGTATCTAATCCGGTTTCATTTTTATTTTTTTTATTTTACATATTTTTTAAGTGTAGTTAATATTTTTAATTCATTTTATTTTTAGTAAACATCTTTTTATGTCAGACAGGATGCTATTTCTAGGATCAATTTATCTATGAAATGTATTTATTTTTACTTATTTAATTTTAATAAAGATTTAATTTTTAAATGTTTTATTTTTTTGTTAATTTCAGTAAATATCTTTTTATGTCAGACTGGATCTAATTTATTTATTGAATTTTTATATTGCTTTATTTTTTGTTTTATTTTACTTTCAAGCAGCACTTGATCCACAAATGGATATTTTACCCAGAAAAAAAGCAGAGAGCGATGAATAAATTACAGTATTTGATCACACTAAATTAGAAACTATAATGTGGTAAAAAAAATAGGCTGAAATCACAATGTTTGTCTGAGTAGGGACAATGTTTACTACAGTAATGGAAACAACAGTAAATGAACAAATCCCACCTCTCTCTGTCCCTCAGGTCTGGTGGATGAAGCGATCGACACCAGGTCTCTGCTGGACGCATCAGAAGAAGCCATCAAGAAAGATCTGGACAAGTGTCAGGTGGCTATGGCCAATCACCAGCCTCAGATGCTGGTCGCCGGGGCAACCAGCATCGCCCGGCGAGCCAATCGGATCATGCTGGTGGCGAAGCGAGAGGTGGAGAACTCAGAGGACCCCAAGTTCAGAGAGACAGTGAAAGCAGCATCAGACGAGCTCAGCAGAACCATCTCACCGATGGTCATGGACGCCAAGGCCGTGGCCGCCAACATACAGGACCAAGGTGAGACACACAACACACAGGACCAAGGTGAGACACACAACACACAGGTTCAGGGTGAGACACACAACACACAGGACCAGGGTGAGACACACAACACACAGGACCAGGGTGAGACACACAACATACAGGACCAAGGTGAGACACACAACACACAGGACCAGGGTGAGACACACAACACACAGGACCAGGGTGAGACACACAACACACAGGACCAGGGTGAGACACACAACATACAGGACCAAGGTGAGACACACAACACACAGGACCAGGGTGAGACACACAACACACAGGACCAAGGTGAGACACACAACACACAGGACCAAGGTGAGACACACAACACACAGGACCAGGGTGAGACACACAACACACAGGACCAGGGTGAGACACACAACACACAGGACCAAGGTGAGACACACAACACACAGGACCAAGGTGAGACACACAACACACAGGACCAAGGTGAGACACACAACACACAGGACCAAGGTGAGACACACAACACACAGGACCAAGGTGAGACACACAACATACAGGACCAAGGTGAGACACACAACACACAGGACCAGGGTGAGACACACAACACACAGGACCAGGGTGAGACACACAACACACAGGACCAGGGTGAGACACACAACACACAGGACCAGGGTGAGACACACAACACACAGGACCAGGGTGAGACACACAACACACAGGACCAGGGTGAGACACACAACACACAGGACCAAGGTGAGACACACAACACACAGGACCAAGGTGAGACACACAACATACAGGACCAAGGTGAGACACACAACACACAGGACCAAGGTGAGACACACAACATACAGGACCAAGGTGAGACACACAACACACAGGACCAGGGTGAGACACACAACACACAGGACCAGGGTGAGACACACAACACACAGGACCAGGGTGAGACACACAACACACAGGACCAGGGTGAGACACACAACACACAGGACCAAGGTGAGACACACAACACACAGGTCCAGGGTGAGACACACAACACACAGGACCAAGGTGAGACACACAACACACAGGACCAAGGTGAGACACACAACATTCAGGACCAGGGTGAGACACACAACACACAGGTCCAGGGTGAGACACACAACACACAGGACCAAGGTGAGACACACAACACACAGGACCAAGGTGAGACACACAACATTCAGGACCAGGGTGAGACACACAACACACAGGTCCAGGGTGAGACACACAACACACAGGACCAGGGTGAGACACACAACATACAGGACCAGGGTGAGACACACAACACACAGGACCAAGGTGAGACACACAACACACAGGACCAGGGTGAGACACACAACATTCAGGACCAGGGTGAGACACACAACACACAGGACCAGGGTGAGACACACAACATACAGGACCAGGGTGAGACACACAACATACAGGACCAGGGTGAGACACACAGAAAGACATAAACTGCATATCAGCACCCATCATCATGAGCACATAGGCAAGAATTATCTAGTGCAGTATATAAAGTATATATCTAGTGCAAGTATTTGATGAATAAATACATATATGTTTTAATTATTATTATTATTATTATTACTACTACTGCTAAATAAAAAGATTTCATGTAATAATAACTATTACTATTGCGATATTTATATAATTTAATTAATTAATAATTAATAATAATAATAACAATAATTATTATTATTATTATTTTGAATAATCATTCATTTCTATTTAATAATATGCAAACATCACTTTCTTTTTTTATCTAGTGCAATAATACTATTGTAGTAGTATTTCTAAATAAAACTATTATATGATTGTACATGATGGTAGGGATTCATAATTTATATGAATATTTATATATATTTATAATAATATATAAATATGACTATGAAATTATCTCATATTGTTGTTGTTGTTGTTGTTGTTATTATTATTTAATATTACAAATATTACGCAAAATAGTAAATACTGCTATTGTAATATTACACTCCTGTGCATGTTTGTAGGGCTTCACAATTTGGCATAAATGTGGTTTATAAAACAAATTAACTATTATAATATAAAAAAAAAAGATTATTACTACTAAATAAAAATATTAAACAAAATATGTCGTGTTCTCAATGCATGTGAAAGCAAATCAACTGTAACAGTTCATGTGGAGCATGCTGGGATGCTGAAACCATCTGATCATGAGCTGCTCGCGTGTAACTCAACACAGTGCTGTCCTTCACTTATTTAACTCAATCACAGCCATAGCTGAACCTATGACCACTGTGTTCCTGGACAGGCCTTCAGAGGGGCTTCCTGGACTCGGGTTATAAGATCCTGGGTGCCGTGGCTAAAGTGCGGGAGGCGTTCCAGCCACAGGAGCCAGACTTCCCTCCTCCACCTCCAGACCTGGAGCACCTGCAGGTCAGATATTCACCGCAGACGCCTCTAGCTGCACGAATTAACTGCACCAAAGGGGACATCGGCTCCCCATTTTACACAAGCTGATATGATTCTTTAGGGATATAAGGGATATGATTCCTGAGGTAGTGTAAATCAACACCCTTTTTACCCTGTCTAAAACAGCTCTGTTCACAGTGACCCGTTTCGGTGCATGTCACTTTAAATGCTAATGAGCTCTGCTGGTCTGTGTTAAAGCGCCAGTGTCAATCAACAGTCATGGGAGGGGCCTGGGTCTGTGTGACATCACTCTGCCAAGAATCTGTGAAAAGAGCTTGCTTATTTATTTATTTATTTTTCATTATAGAGTGGTTATTTACACCACATTTACAGCGAGTTAAAAAAGTACTGAATGCATTCAATTTTATTACACATAACTTAAAGGTACACAAAGCGATTTTTGCCAAACGATTTTTATATTTGAAAGCACCAAAACAAACACGCCCATACCCCAACAGGACCTTTAATTATATTTGATAAAATGAATGAAATGCCTCGAAAAAATATTCATTCATATTGCGGTAAAATACTTCCCATTACTAGTGCACTCAAATGGAGCGCTCTCTTCTGTCTATCACTACAAGACACGCCCCCTCACTGCTGATTGGCTAAAAGTGTTTTGAGATTCTTTTTTCACAAAATCACTCAGTGTACCTTTAATTTTTAACTTATTTGTTTTGTTGTCTTTGTATGTATGGATTTCCGAGATCTGGTGAAACTTTCAACAGCACCTTTACTTGTTTTACCCGCTGCATGTTCAAACAGCCCTTTAAACACCTAATCCTGCTTCTCGTTCAGATCAGCGACACCGCTGCTCCTCCCAAACCGCCCCTGCCGGAGGGTGAGGTTCCTCCTCCCAGACCTCCACCGCCGGAGGAGAAGGACGAGGAGTTCCCGGAGCAGCAGGCCGGAGAGATGGTCAGCGAGCCCATGATGGTGGCCGCGAGGCAGCTGCACGATGAGGCTCGCAAGTGGTCCAGCAAGGTGAGTCTGCTCCAGTCTGCCGGTGGGGTTATGGGTGGTCTGCGCTGACGAGCGGGATCTTAAACCATGGTTTCTTGCAGGGTAATGACATCATCGGAGCGGCCAAGCGCATGGCTCTGCTGATGGCTGAGATGTCTCGACTGGTCCGAGGCGCCAGCGGGAATAAGAGAGCGCTCATCCAGTGCGCCAAAGACATCGCTAAAGCCTCGGACGAGGTCACGCGCCTCGCCAAAGAGGTCGCCAAACAGTGCACAGACAAACGCATACGAACCAACTTACTGCAGGTGAGAAGAGGATGAAGTCCAGAACCACTGAGGTGTTCGGAGCATGAGATTTATTTAATGATATATTTATATTTTTTATTTACTGAGTAGTTAACTTTATGTTGGATGGGATGCCAGCACTATTTGAACCACATTTTTTTTTTTAAAGCTAGCAAAAAACTCAAAAGCAAACCAAACTGAGACCAGATAGAAGATAAATTTGGATAATAATGTAATTAATTTTTTTGTAGATTATTGTACTGAATTATTTGGTGGGGGGGGGGTTCAAACAGATTTTTTTTTTATTATGAAAATTGAGATTGCAGTTGCTGTATATAATTCAATAATAATAACAAAATAATAATAATAATAATTATATATTTATTTATTTATATAATAGTAATTTTTCAGTTGTACTATTAAATTAAATTTATATTATTTTGTTTTTGATGATTTTTATTTCTAAAAAGTATTTTAATAGTTCACTGTAAAATAAAATAAAAAACAATGTATTATATTATTTACAACTGTAAAATTACAGTGATTTCTTCATTTACAAACTTTAAACCATCTAGCTTTTAGGGGATTCCTTAAAGTGACTCTTGTGAATCTATGAGTTGTTTAGTGTTTCATTTGGTGACACTTTTACACCCCTTCCAACAAGATTCACATCAGTTCATTCAGAACCAGATGTTAAAGATGGATTCATTCAGTGAAGCAGATAGTTCCAACCAATGGTGTTCAGATGCAGTCTTCTTGTATTTATTTCCTGGTTTTTAGTGAAACGAAAAATTAGATGCATGCTTGAAAATGAGCGAGAATGCTGACTTATCACTCCTATAACAGTTAAAATGGTGCAAACCCAATTTTTTAGACTAGGAACAGTGTAGTGGATGCATAGACAACTGGTTATATTTCTACTTTTTAACTGTGTGTTTCTGTAAAAATGACTGTGGAGTGGCAACATGTTTTCATGTGTTTGTATGTGTTTGTGCAGGTGTGTGAGAGGATTCCCACCATCAGCACACAGCTGAAGATCCTCTCCACGGTGAAGGCCACCATGTTGGGACGCACCAACATCAGCGAGGAGGAATCGGAGCAGGTCAGCTGTCGCCTCCGCTCCTCTCTGAACCCTGTTTGTGGATGAAAGCGCTCTTAATGTGCTCTGGTTCTCCCGCAGGCCACAGAGATGCTGGTCCATAACGCTCAGAACCTGATGCAGTCGGTGAAGGAGACGGTGAGAGAAGCCGAGGCCGCCTCCATCAAGATCCGCATGGACGCCGGCTTCACCCTGCGCTGGGTCCGCAAGACGCCCTGGTACCAGTGAGGGAGGAGCCAGCGCTGATATCCCAGCATGCACTGGGGGAAGCATTACAGTCCAGGTCCACATCTGGACTAAACTATTCCATATCAAAACCCTCGATCTTGAGTGTAGATGAGGGACGTAAACTTGCTCGGTTGCTTTTCTAATGATTTTTTTTATTTGTTTGTTTTGTTGAATCCCAATTTAATATTTTTTGAGGGAAAATTGAATTTTTGGTCATATTTTCTTTTTTTTTACAGAAACTGAAGCTGTTCTAATATCTATATATATATATCATATCATATCATGCCTCAGCCTCTTTGGATGGATGACACAAGATAATATTTGCCTTCACAAAACAAAGCACATGCACAGATTTTGGATTATAAAATCCTCATGATGTGATTTTTGATGCAAAGTGTTCATTGTGCTTATAAATGGTGTGGATTCGTTCAAACGTTCATTCAGGGACACACACACACACACACACACTCTTCCGTCCTCGTTAGACATCACTATGCTCCATACACTACTACAGAAAGCACACTCAAGTATATTTATATGAGTCTCTTTGCTTATATTTGCCTTTTCTATCACTTAAGAGACCAGCAGTTTAATGTAAATAAAGTGTTCATCTTTAAAGACAGCCTGTAAGACCTGATGTGCCTTGTCATAATAAAAGAACTAATTACCAGCTCAATCAGATGTGTCGGACTATATTTGTTGGCATAACTTTAAATGGTCAATGAATATGCATTATATATTGATTTAAAGGTCATGAAAATTAGATTGGCCTTCTGAACATAAAGATATTTATTTGACATTAATGTAGACACTCAAGTCCATCTCTGGCACTTTTTACCACAGTTAACCCTCAAAGACATTTATTGTGATTCCAACAATTAACTGTTCTTGATCAATTACAATATTTTTTGATATACAACACCCCCAGTTAAAGTTAAAAAGTGATTAAAAAAAGAATGATTAAGGAGAAATTTGGGGAAAATATCCGGTTTTTTTTTTTTTTATCTAGATCTAAATATCAATTTATTAAAAATAATATTTTTATTAAATAGTATTAAATAGTTCATTTTTTTAGGTTAAATATTTACACTATACAAATGGAACTCTTAAAAAAATATTTATTTTGAAAAAAAAAATATATATATATATATATATATATATATATATATATACACTTTTTTTTCTGAACACGTAACAAATCTTGTAAAACTCTTAAGTCTGAAGATACTGGATGGAATAAATGAGAAAAATAAATAGGCATATAAATTGAATCTTAATAAAATGTATCTATTTTACCACAAATGATGCTTATCAGAAAAACAGATTAATTCTTGAATCCACTTTTTAACACTTTTTAACATTTTATCCAAAGCGACTTAAAATCAACAAAAGAGCAATGATATGCAAGTGTTAGTTTTTAGCTATTTATTATTATTATTATTATTATTATTAATAATAACTGAAAAGAAAACGGATAGAATATATTTTTTGCTGTAAGATTTTTGCAACGTTTTTGGAAAAAATGTAAATTAGATAGAAATAATTACACAGACAGGCAAAATCCCCTTTACAGAAAGTATTGTGGTGTATATTGCATGATTACCATTGTATTAACAAATGCACAGCTGCTAAAAGCGTCAAATTAAAGCAGGGTAGAGATGAGTGAGATCTGATCTGAGATCAGCTCGTGCTCTTTCTGTCAGTCTGATCCATAGACAGTAAAAGAAAGGTCTGATCACAGGAGGATATCTGTTAGGGACTCCAATGCTGTACAGAAGAACACCCAGAGCAAGACACTGAGGTAAAATCACGATGCGCAAGATTTAAGATTGATTTCATGATCTCAGCTCATGCAGTAAATACGGCATCGTATCACGACTGATAAAACAGCGACATGCATCATGCACTCGTAGTACTGCGGTCAAGCCAGCCGCACTTCATAAAAACACCGTCAAGCCAGCCGCGAGTGAAATTTATATGCGCGTGTATTACTATAATTACGGCAATAGCAGGAACAACAGAGAGGGAACGCGCTTTCAGAGCGCTTTTCATCTATACGTTCAGATTTGATCTATGACGACCTTTTTCGCCCATCTGCTCTAATATTCGTGTAACTTATTGTTTTCCTTGACTGCTCTGTATTACTATAATTTTCAGCCTTTCAAAGCATTACAATTATTAGTAGAAAACGAGATATGGGACATTCATTGATTTAGAAGACACTTTTTTATGATGAGAAAGAAGCAATTAAAGGTCAGTTCTTAAAGAAGACATCCCATACTATATCCATACCTCACATAAAACCATTTTACTGGAGCCTTTTAGAGATATAGGATAATATTACACTTTACAAGTCTTTTAAGATCCCATTTCTAACAAGTAGAAAAAAACAATGGTCAGTTCTTATAAGGGACTTCGCATACTATATGCAAACTTCATATCAAACCATTGTACAACAGCATTTTTGAGATATGGGACATTATTACACTTTAAAGGGTTATAAAGATCATATTTCTAATAAATAGAAAAAAACAATGGTCAGTTCTTATCAGGGACGTCCCATACTATATACACAAAAATCATTTTGCTAAAGCATTTTTGAGATATGGGTCCATATGGCGATTAAGAGGGCTATAAAGACCCCTATAGCGGAGTACAAAACTTTTTATCCACAGGAAGAAGGAGGCGGAAACCGGCCATCAATCAAATAAGGCTTTTAATAACAAAATAAACACAAAACACTGCGACAGCCCTTCACGGACGACTGTCGCTTACAAACAAAAACCAAACACAAACTAAAATCATGGCCTGGCCTGGCCCTCTCTCGTTGTTCACTGTCGTCGCACCCTCTTTTGTATCCTTCCATCTCCACCGCGGGACGCGAGACCGGTGAGTGGAGCAGGCGTCGCTCATTTCCAGTCACTCCACTGGCCTCATTCCGTTCTCATGGCTCGCGGCCCCGCCCCACTCATCACAACCCTATTTCTAATAAGTAGAAAAAAAACAAAGGTCAGTTCATATAAGGGACATCCCAAACTATATGCAAACCTCATATCAAACCATTTTACTGCAGCATTTTTGAGATATGCATCCATATCGCGATTTAGAGGGCTATAAAGTCAACATTTCTAATAAGTAGAAAAAAACAAAGGTCAGTTCTTATCAGGGACATCACATACTATTTGCACCCTTCATATGAAACCATTTTACTGCAGCATTTTTGAGATATGGGACAATACAATGATTTAGAGGGCGATAAAGACACCATTTCTAATAAGTAGAAAAAAACAAAGGTCAGTTCTTATCAGGGACATCCCATACTATATGCACACTTCATATGAAACCATTTTACTGCAGCATTTTTAATATATGGGACAATACAATGATTTAAAGGGCTATAAAGACACCATTTCTAATAAGTAGAAAAAAACAATAGTCTGTTCCTATAAGGGATTTCCCATACTATATGCACACCTCATATCAAAACCTTTTACTGCAGCATTTTTGACATATGGGTCCAAATGGTGATTTCGATGGCTATAAAGACACCATTTATAATAAGTAGAAAAAAACAATGATCAGTTCTTATAAAGCACATGCCATACTATATGCACACCTCATATCAAAGCATTTTACTGCAGCATGTTTGAGATATGGGTCCATATGGCAATTTAGAGTGCTATAAAGACCCCATTTCTAATAAGTAGAAAAAAATAATAGTCAGTTCTCATCAGTGACGTCCCATACTATGAGCACATCTCATATCAAACCATTTTACTGCAGCTTTTTCCAGAAATGGGAAATTATTACACTTTAACGGGCTGTGAAGATCCCATTTCTAATAAGTAGAAAAAAACAATGGTCAGATCTTATAAAGGACATTCCATACTATATGCACAAATCATATCAAACCATTTTACTGCAGCATTTTTGAGATATGGGTCCATGTGGCAATTTAGAGGGCTATAAAGACAACATTTCTAATAAGTAGAAAAAAACAAAGGTCAGTTCTTATCAGGGACATCACATACTATTTGCACCCTTCATATGAAACCATTTTACTGCAGCATTTTTGAGATATGGGACAATACAATGATTTAGAGGGCGATAAAGACACCATTTCTAATAAGTAGAAAAAAACAATAGTCAGTTCTTATCAGGGACATCCCATACTATATGCACACTTCATATGAAACCATTTTACTGCAGCATTTTTAATATATGGGACAATACAATGATTTAAAGGGCTATAAAGACACAATTTCTAATAAGTAGAAAAAAACAATAGTCTGTTCCTATAAGGGATTTCCCATACTATATGCACACCTCATATCAAAACCTTTTACTGCAGCATTTTTGACATATGGGTCCAAATGGTGATTTCGATGGCTATAAAGACACCATTTATAATAAGTAGAAAAAAACAATGATCAGTTCTTATAAAGCACATGCCATACTATATGCACACCTCATATCAAAGCATTTTACTGCAGCATGTTTGAGATATGGGTCCATATGGCAATTTAGAGTGCTATAAAGACCCCATTTCTAATAAGTAGAAAAAAATAATAGTCAGTTCTCATCAGTGACGTCCCATACTATGAGCACATCTCATATCAAACCATTTTACTGCAGCTTTTTCCAGAAATGGGAAATTATTACACTTTAACGGGCTGTGAAGATCCCATTTCTAATAAGTAGAAAAAAACAATGGTCAGATCTTATAAAGGACATTCCATACTATATGCACAAATCATATCAAACCATTTTACTGCAGCATTTTTGAGATATGGGTCCATGTGGCAATTTAGAGGGCTATAAAGACAACATTTCTAATAAGTAGAAAAAAACAATAGTCAGTTCTTATCAGGGATGTCCCATACTATATGCACACCTCATATCAAACCATTTTACTGCAGCATTTTTAAGATACGAGACATTTTTACACTTTAAAGGGCTGTAAAGATCCCATTTCTAATAAGTAGAAAAAAACAAAAGTCAGTTCTTATCAGGGACGTCCCATAGTATATGCACACATCATATCAAACCATTTTACTGCAGCATTTTCGAGATATGGGACATAATTACACTTTAAATGGCTGTAAAGATCCCATTTCTAATAAGTAGAAGAAAACAATGGTCTGTTCCTATAAGGGACGTCCCATACTATTTGCACACCTCATATCAAACCATTTTACTGCAGCATTTTTAAGATTCGAGACATTATTACATTTTAAAGGGCTGTAAAGATCCCATTTCTAATAAGTAGAAAAAAACAATGGTCATTTCTTATAAAGGACATGCTATACTATATGCACACCTCATATCAAACCATTTTACTGCAGCATTTTCAAGATATGGGACATTATTACACTTTAAAGGGCTATAAAGATCCCATTTGTAATAAGTAGAAAAATAGAATAGTCAGTTCTTATCAGGGACGTCCCATATTATATGCACACATCATATCAAACCATTTTACTGCAGCATTTTTGAGATATGGGTCCAAATGGTGATTTGGAGGGCTATAAAGACATAATTTCTAATAAGTAGAAAAAAACAATGGTCAGTTCTTATAAAGGACATCCCATACTATATGCACACCTCATATCAAACCCTTTTACTGCAGCATTTTTGAGATATGGGACATTATTACACTTTAAAGGGCTATAAAGACCCCATTTCTAATAAGTAGAAAAAAAGAATGGTCAGTTCTTATAAAGGATATGCCATACTATATGCACACCTCATATCAAACAATTTTACTGCAGCATTTTTGAGATATGGGTCCAAATGGTGATTTGGAGGGCTATAAAGACATAATTTCTAATAAGTAGAAAAAAACAATGGTCAGTTCTTATAAAGGACATGCCATACTATATGCACACCTCATATCAAACCATTTTACTGCAGCATTTTCAAGATATGGGACATTATTACACTTTAAAAGGCTATAAAGATCCCATTTCTAATAAGTAGAAAAAAACAATGGTCAGTTCTTATAAAGGACATGCCATACTATATGCACACCTCATATCAAACCATTTTACTGCAGCATTTTTTAGATATGGGTCCAAATGGTGATTTGTAGGGCTATAAAGACATCATTTCTAATAAGTAGAAAAAAACAATGGTCAGTTCTTATCAGGGACATCCCATACTATATGCACACCTCATATCAAACCATTTTACTGCAGAATTTTCGAGATATGGGACATTATTATATTTTAAAGGGCTATAAAGATCCCATTTCTAATAAGTAGATAAAAACAATGGTATGTTCCTATAAGGGATGTCCCAAACTATATGCACACCTCATATCAAACCCTTTTACTGCAGCATTTTTGAGATATGGGTCCAAATGGTGATTTAGAGTGCTACAAAGACCCCATTTCTAATAAGTAGAAAAAAACAATGGTCAGTTCTTATAAAGGACATCCCATACTATATGCACACCTCATATCAAACCATTTTACTGCAGCATTTTTGAGATATGGGTCCAAATGGTGATTTGGAGGGCTATAAAGACATAATTTCTAATAAGTAGAAAAAAACAATGGTCAGTTCTTATAAAGGACATCCCATACTATATGCACACCTCATATCAAACCCTTTTACTGCAGCATTTTTGAGATATGGGACATTATTACACTTTAAAGGGCTATAAAGACCCCATTTCTAATAAGTAGAAAAAAACAATGGTCAGTTCTTATAAAGGATATGCCATACTATATGCACACCTCATATCAAACAATTTTACTGCAGCATTTTTGAGATATGGGTCCAAATGGTGATTTGGAGGGCTATAAAGACATAATTTCTAATAAGTAGAAAAAAACAATGGTCAGTTCTTATAAAGGACATGCCATACTATATGCACACCTCATATCAAACCATTTTACTGCAGCATTTTCAAGATATGGGACATTATTACACTTTAAAAGGCTATAAAGATCCCATTTCTAATAAGTAGAAAAAAACAATGGTCAGTTCTTATAAAGGACATGCCATACTATGTGCACACCTCATATCAAACCATTTTACTGCAGCATTTTTGAGATATGGGTCCAAATGGTGATTTGTAGGGCTATAAAGACATCATTTCTAATAAGTAGAAAAAAACAATGGTCAGTTCTTATCAGGGACATCCCATACTATATGCACACCTCATATCAAACCATTTTACTGCAGAATTTTCGAGATATGGGACATTATTATATTTTAAAGGGCTATAAAGATCCCATTTCTAATAAGTAGATAAAAACAATGGTATGTTCCTATAAGGGATGTCCCAAACTATATGCACACCTCATATCAAACCCTTTTACTGCAGCATTTTTGACATATGGGTCCAAATGGTGATTTCGATGGCTATAAAGACACCATTTATAATAAGTAGAAAAAAACAATGATCAGTTCTTATAAAGCACATGCCATACTATATGCACACCTCATATCAAAGCATTTTACTGCAGCATGTTTGAGATATGGGTCCATATGGCAATTTAGAGTGCTATAAAGACCCCATTTCTAATAAGTAGAAAAAAATAATAGTCAGTTCTCATCAGTGACGTCCCATACTATGAGCACATCTCATATCAAACCATTTTACTGCAGCTTTTTCCAGAAATGGGAAATTATTACACTTTAACGGGCTGTGAAGATCCCATTTCTAATAAGTAGAAAAAAACAATGGTCAGATCTTATAAAGGACATTCCATACTATATGCACAAATCATATCAAACCATTTTACTGCAGCATTTTTGAGATATGGGTCCATGTGGCAATTTAGAGGGCTATAAAGACAACATTTCTAATAAGTAGAAAAAAACAATAGTCAGTTCTTATCAGGGATGTCCCATACTATATGCACACCTCATATCAAACCATTTTACTGCAGCATTTTTAAGATACGAGACATTTTTACACTTTAAAGGGCTGTAAAGATCCCATTTCTAATAAGTAGAAAAAAACAAAAGTCAGTTCTTATCAGGGACGTCCCATAGTATATGCACACATCATATCAAACCATTTTACTGCAGCATTTTCGAGATATGGGACATTATTACACTTTAAATGGCTGTAAAGATCCCATTTCTAATAAGTAGAAGAAAACAATGGTCTGTTCCTATAAGGGACGTCCCATACTATTTGCACACCTCATATCAAACCATTTTACTGCAGCATTTTTAAGATTCGAGACATTATTACATTTTAAAGGGCTGTAAAGATCCCATTTCTAATAAGTAGATAAAAACAATGGTATGTTCCTATAAGGGATGTCCCATACTATATGCACACCTCATATCAAACCCTTTTACTGCAGCATTTTTGAGATATGGGTCCAAATGGTGATTTAGAGTGCTACAAAGACCCCATTTCTAATAAGTAGAAAAAAACAATGGTCAGTTCTTATAAAGGACATGCCATACTATATGCACACCTCATATCAAACCATTTTACTGCAGCATTTTCGAGATATGGGACATTATTACACTTTAAAGGGCTATAAAGATCCCATTTCTAATAAGTAGAAAAAAACGAAAGTCAGTTCTTATCAGGGACATCCCATAATATATGCACACCTCATATCAAACCATTTTACTGCAGCATTTTCGAGATATGGGACATTATTACACTTTAAATGGCTGTAAAGATCCCATTTCTAATAAGTAGAAAAAAACAACAGTCAGTTCTTATCTGGGATGTCCCATACTATATGCACACCTCATTTCAAACCATTTTACTGCAGCATTTTTCAGATATGGGACAATACAATGATTTAGAGGGCTATAAAGACACCATTTCTAATAAGTAGAAAAAAACAATAGTCAGTTCTTATCAGGGACGTCCCATACTATATGCACACCTCATATCAAACCATTTTACTGCAGCATTTTCAAGATACGGGACATTATTACACTTTAAATGGCTGTAAAGATCCCATTTCTAATAAGTAGAAAAAAACAATGGTCAGTTCGTATCAGGGATGTCCCATACTATATGCACACCTCATATCAAACCATTTTACTGCAGCATTTTCAAGATATGGGACATTATTACACTTTAAAGGGCTATAAAGTTCCCATTTGTAATAAGTAGAAAAAAAGAATAGTCAATTTTTATCAGGGACCTCCCATACTATATGCACACCTCATATCAAACCATTTTACTGCAGCATTTTCGAGATATGGGTCCAAATGGTGATTTGGAGGGCTATAAAGACGTAATTTCTAATAAGTAGAAAAAAAACAATGGTCAGTTCTTATCAGGGACGTCCCATACTATATGCACACCTCATATCAAACCATTTTACTGCAGGACTTTTGAGATATGGGACATTATTACACTTTAACGGGCTTTAAAGATCCCATTTCTAATAAGTAGAAAAAAACAATGGTCAGTTCTCATAAGGGACATCCCATACTATATGCACACATAATGGTTTGATATAAAACCCAGTCTACTGCAACATTAATGAGATATGGACCTATATTGTGCTTTAGGGGGCTATAAAGATAAAGGGTATATTCACTTCAGAGGCTCATAGAGAAATGTAATGTTTTCTAAAATCTATGAGTAAATCCATGGAAAACATTTTACTGTATGGTTTTTTTAAGAGCTAGCAAGTATTTCACATATAGAGTTATAAAACATTACATTTATCTATTCCAATAATAATAATAATAATAATAAACAATTGTCATAAGGGACATCACCAAATATGTGCAGCCATTATAAAAAACATTTCAGTTTACCAATCTGGAACTGCATGCATTCAGAGTCAGTTCTGAGACTTTGCATAACTTTGAGACATGTAGAAATGTCAGCTTATAAAAGTAGAGGAAAACGATGCCCATTTCATGCAAGGCACCTCCTACTTTATTAGCACAGCTAAAATAAAATCTGGGTACTTTGGCAGTTTGGACTTACATGTATTCTAATTCAACAAAATGCTATTTAACTACATAAGTAGGAACACTTACTATTTTTAAAAGGCACACAATAATACTACCTTCGTGCAGAGTTCAGTGTCAATCCTGCTCCAGCAAACCTTTCTGTAACTATGAATTGTTCCTGACTCTTAATTAGATTAGGGTTGGAACTGAACTTTAAGTGAGATTTCCAGAAACAAGACTGGGGATACGCTATGATCCATTCATCCATTGAATGCAAGCTACTCTAAACTTTCACAGAGCAAAGACTCCATATTTGGTGTTTAGAAAGTGTGTGAAGTATAGTGTGACAGACAAGTGTGTGTGACTTCATATTTGCTGAAAGAATAGGGAGTGCCTTGCATGCAAAGGCCATTATTTTTATCTACTGTATGTATTTAACCTGATGTTTATATAAACCTCAAAACTGGGGAAAAAATATCCAGTCTATAATATATATATAAAGTAGCTCATATTCTATCAGCACAGATAGTCTGAAGTCTGATATATATATATATATATATATATATATATATATATATATATATAATATTTTTAAATTTGGATGTATGCAACAAACTGCCAAAGTACACAGACTTCAGATTATCTGTGCTGATAGAATATGAGCTACTTTGTAAGAAAAG
Source organism: Carassius auratus (assembly GCF_003368295.1). Taxonomy (NCBI): domain Eukaryota; kingdom Metazoa; phylum Chordata; class Actinopteri; order Cypriniformes; family Cyprinidae; genus Carassius; species Carassius auratus. Next base: position 680,228 of record NC_039254.1, read on the forward strand.
GCCATTATTTCTTTTAACTATTTGAAAAAAACATTTCTATAGGTTGCAAAAAATTAGGAAATATTAAAATGTATTTGAGTGTTTTGTTCTATATGAATGCATGCTTCTACAAACTGCCACAGTACACAGACTTCACATTAGGTGTGCTTAAAATGTAGGAGGAACTTTAGAAGGAATGGCCTTTTTTTAAACTTATTTGAAATAGTTCTCAAAACTGGAGTTTCTGAGGATTTTCTTGATTTTTAACCCCAAATTGCTATCGTAAAATATCTTTATACACCAAATACTTCAGTAAAATAGTTTTATATAAGGTGTGCTTGTGGGATGTCCCATGTACTAACTGATCATTGTATTCTTCTACTTATTAGAAATGGGGTCTTTCTAGGCCTCTGAAACAGAATACATTTCAGAAAAACAGAAAAACATCTTTGCAAAATGCTAGAAATGCAGTAAAACTTTTTTATATAAGGTGTGAATATAGTATGGCACCTCCAATATACAAACTAAATATTTTTTTTTTTTTTTACTTATTAGAAATGGGGGTTCCACTTTATATTGTGTCCCTAATACCTGTGTACTTAGTAATTAGATGTGTATGTAGTATGTAACCACAGTGTAAGTACACATTGGTACATAGTATCTATAGCTCTAATGTTTGTGTAACTACATATTTGTAATAACCCATTGAATGGTATGTGTAAGTACAAATGTGCAACAGGACATTGGTTATAAAATTTATTGGTAAGAAAGTACAAATGTGTAACAGGACTAATAGCAATATTCAATTTATTATGTAATTACCCCTATGTTACACTGCAGTGGCAAGTAAATTAGGCTTTACATATAAAATGTGGTTGGTGTCCACAATGTTGCACTTTAAATGAAGTCGACAGTTCCTGAGGAGTTACCATGTAAGTACACGGGTATTAAAGTGGTGCACCAACTCCTCCCACTTTACAGAACCCTAAACCCACCCATCTCCACCACCTGGATCAAATGGTTCAAATTACTCTTATACATATTGTTGTTACAAAATGTAGATTTACATGTCCTGTTATACATTTGTACTTGCACAAACCATTCTGAGGGTTGTTACAAAAATATTATAGCCATGGATACTATATACCAATGTATACTTACACTGTGTTATATATTACGTACACATGTAGTTACATTGTATATACACAGGTATTAAGAACACTTAAGATAATGTGGGAGCGACATGGGATATTTATAGCCCAAAGAATCACCATATAGTCCCATATCTGAAAATGCTGCTGTAAAATGGTTTGATATGAGGTGTGCATATAGTATGGGACATCCCTTAAAGGAGCTGACATTTGTTTTTCAACTTATTAGAAATGTGGTCTTCTAAATTACCATATGGACCCATATCTCAAAAATGCTGCAGTAAAATGGTTTGATATGAGGTGTGCATATAGTATGGGACGTCCCTGATAAGAACTGACTATTCTTTTTTCTACTTATTAGAAATTGGATCTTTATAGCCCTTTAAAGTGTAATAATGTCCCATATCTCAAAAATGCTGCAGTAAAAGGGTTTGATATGAGGTGTGCATATAGTATGGGATGTCCTTTATAAGAACTGACCATTGTTTTTTTCTACTTATTAGAAATGATGTCTTTATAGCCCTCCAAATCACCATTTGGACCCATATCTCAAAAATGCTGCAGTAAAATGGTTTGATATGAGGTGTGCATATAGTGTGGGAGGTCCCTGATAAGAACTGACTGTTGTTTTTTTCTACTTATTAGAAATGGGATCTTTATAGCCCTTTAAAGTGTAATAATGTCCCATATCTCGAAAATGCTGCTGTAAAATGGTTTGATATGAGGTGTGCATATAGTATGGCATGTCCTTTATAAGAACTGACCATTGTTTTTTTCTACTTATTAGAAATGGGGTCTTTGTAGCACTCTAAATCACCATTTGGACCCATATCTCAAAAATGCTGCAGTAAAATGGTTTGATATGAGGTGTGCATATAGTGTGGGAGGTCCCTGATAAGAACTGACTGTTGTTTTTTTCTACTTATTAGAAATGATGCCTTTATAGCCCTTTAAAGTGTAATAATGTCCCATATCTCAAAAATGCTGCAGTAAAAGGGTTTGATATGAGGTGTGCATATAGTATGGGATGTCCTTTATAAGAACTGACCATTGTTTTTTTCTACTTATTAGAAATGATGCCTTTATAGCCCTCCAAATCACCATTTGGACCCATATCTCAAAAATGCTGCAGTAAAATGGTTTGATATGAGGTGTGCATATAGTATGGCATATCCTTTATAAGAACTGACCATTGTTTTTTTCTACTTATTAGAAATGGGATCTTTATAGCCCTTTAAAGTGTAATAATGTCCCATATCTCGAAAATGCTGCAGTAAAATGGTTTGATATGAGGTGTGCATATAGTATGGGATGTCCCTGATAAGAACTGACTATTGTTTTTTTCTACTTATTAGAAATGGTGTCTTTATCGCCCTTTAAAGTGTAATAATGTCCCATATCTCAAAAATGCTGCAGTAAAAGGGTTTGATATGAGGTGTGCATATAGTATGGGATGTCCTTTATAAGAACTGACCATTGTTTTTTTCTACTTATTAGAAATTATGTCTTTATAGCCCTCCAAATCACCATTTGGACCCATATCTCAAAAATGCTGCAGTAAAATGGTTTGATATGAGGTGTGCAAATAGTATGGGACGTCCCTTATAGGAACAGACCATTGTTTTTTTCTACTTATTAGAAATGGGATCTTTACAGCCATTTAAAGTGTAATAATGTCCCATATCTCGAAAATGCTGCAGTAAAATGGTTTGATATGAGGTGTGCATATAGTATGGCTTGTCCTTTATAAGAACTGACCATTGTTTTTTTCTACTTATTAGAAATGGGGTCTTTGTAGCACTCTAAATCACCATTTGGACCCATATCTCAAAAATGCTGCAGTAAAATGGTTTGATATGAGGTGTGCATATAGTATGGCATATCCTTTATAAGAACTGACCATTGTTTTTTTCTACTTATTAGAAATAGGGTTGTGATGAGTGGGGCGGGGCCGCGAGCCATGAGAACGGAATGAGGCCAGTGGAGTGACTGGAAATGAGCGACGCCTGCTCCACTCACCGGTCTCGCGTCCCGCGGTGGAGATGGAAGGATACAAAAGATGGGGCGACGACAGTGAACAACGAGAGAGGGCCAGGCCAGGCCATGATTTTAGTTTGTACTTGGTTTTTGTTTGTAAGCGACAGTCGTCCGTGAAGGGCTGTCGCAGTGTTTTGTGTTTATTTTGTTATTAAAAGCCTTATTTGATTGATGGCCGGTTTCCGCCTCCTTCTTCCTGTGGATAAAAAGTTTTGTACTCCGCTATAGGGGTCTTTATAGCCCTCTTAATCGCCATATGGACCCATATCTCAAAAATGCTTTAGCAAAATGATTTTTTGTGTATATAGTATGGGACGTCCCTGATAAGAACTGACCATTGTTTTTTTCTATTTATTAGAAATATGATCTTTATAACCCTTTAAAGTGTAATAATGTCCCATATCTCAAAAATGCTGTTGTACAATGGTTTGATATTAAGTTTGCATATAGTATGCGAAGTCCCTTATAAGAACTGACCATTGTTTTTTTTCTACTTGTTAGAAATGGGATCTTTAAAGACTTGTAAAGTGTAATATTATCCTATATCTCTAAAAGTCTCCAGTAAAATGGTTTTTTGTGAGGTATGGATATAGAATGGGATGTCTTCTTTAAGAACTGACCTTTAATTGCTTCTTTCTCATCATAAAAAAGTGTCTTCTAAATCAATGAATGTCCCATATCTCGTTTTCTACTAATAATTGTAATGCTTTGAAAGGCTGAAAATTATAGTAATACAGAGCAGTCAAGGAAAACAATAAGTTACACGAATATTAGAGCAGATGGGCGAAAAAGGTCGTCATAGATCAAATCTGAACGTATAGATGAAAAGCGCTCTGAAAGCGCGTTCCCTCTCTGTTGTTCCTGCTATTGCCGTAATTATAGTAATACACGCGCATATAAATTTCACTCGCGGCTGGCTTGACGGTGTTTTTCTGAAGTGCGGCTGGCTTGACCGCAGTCTCGTAGTTATGATGCGAGATGCAGAAATTACTCGAACGCATGTCTGTTTTGATGGTCGCGCGGACGCCTGAACAAAATGTACCAGCGCATGCATTCCAGAGCTCGTGCATCATATATTTGATATCAGATCGTCATATGCAACACAGTGCATGCATGATATTTCCATGTCGTCATGTGTGCATGCGAGACACTGCATGCATGATTATTGATTATTGGCTTTTGCGGCTCGATCCTGTCAGATGCACGCAGCGAACGCGCAACATAAGTTATGATGAAAATAACATTCCAGACGGAGCTTAAAAACACACGTGGGCTTGTTGTTAGCCAACCAGAATGATAGATCTCTCCTTCCGCCCATGCATGTGACACAAGTAATCATCTGGAGCGGGTTTCGGCTTCCGGGTTACAGGATCTTGAGTGTGTGAAGTGACACATGTGCTCTCTCTCTCTCACACACACACACACAGCGAGCAGCAGAACAACAGACAGTCAAAGTGTGTGTGATCATGCCTACAATCAGGTAAGACTGCGAATATTTACTGCAATCTCAGTGTCTATGCTTGTCTGCTTCCGGTTTTGGGATTGTGTTACAATGTGATGCAACGTGCTTTATTTCATCATTTGTGACATCTTAAGCAATTTTCTTATTCAGCTTACTACATATATACAATATTAATAACTTACTATATATTAATATTAATAACTATATTAATAAATGAAATAAATATGCATGGCTTTATATAAATGAATGCTTATTTTACACACACAATATTTAAAAATATGCATAATTTGGCTATTATGCATGACACACATGTGCATTCACTGATCACTTGTGTTTGCTGCAGTTTAGTTTTTTTAGTTCCTCAATAAATGTACGCTTGTCCAAGTTGCTCTGTGTGATTTTAATGGATAACTTATTTCGTTTCAGATCTCTAGCAGCCAGGTCCTGTGCATAGTTTAGTGTGTGTGTGTGTGTGTGTGTGTGTGTGTGAGAGAGAGAAGAGTTTAGTCAGCACTATAACATGTGCTCTGCTGTAAACACAGTCCGTTTAAACCCATTAAACACACACTGTATGTTAAAAGATCCAAAGTGCATGAGTTTTTCACAATGTTAATTCAAATGTATAATGTCTGTAAACCGTGTTTTTGGTGTTAACCTCGAATGCATGTAGACTTGACATGATACACAACTTGGTGTGTAAAATAGACATTTGTCAGGCTAATATTAGACCTGTGAGTTCATTCAGAGCCACGAAGAGTTAACTTGTGGACCAGAATGCCTTCCTAAAGCTCAAACTGTACCTTAAGATGCTAGCAACACCAAGGTCATGGGTTTGATTCCCAACTACGTAATAAAAGATATACCTTGAATCTAAGTTGACAAATCTATAAAAATACTGTAAAGATAAATCCTAGAAGCTGGAGAGCCAGAAAGTGGTTCTGCAGGGGTTCAAATCAACAACCTTTTACAATTTCAATTTCACAGAACGGAAAAGAGCAGGAATTCTGGTCTATTTGGCTCCTTGGCTAATAAACGCACTTCTCATTCCAAGGCTTCAAGTCTCAAAAGCTCATGGAAACCCGATCGCGTGCCGACCACCTGTTACTGTCACAGAATAGTTCACTCAGGAATCTGCTCATATTTGTGTCATTCCAAACGCTTGAAATATTTATCAGGAAACATGCAAGGAGATGATTAGCAGAATGTGCATGCTGTTCTTATGCATATAATGAGTTGGGTGGCAGTTTTTGCCCATGACAAATCTGTGCTCTTCTATGCTAAATAAATAAATAATGCATATATATATAGATTTGAAATGAGATTGAGTAAATTCTAGATTAAGAATGCATGTTTATTTATATAGCATGCACTAGTTACTCACAGTGCTCAAAGGGTATTAAAATATCAGTGGTTTATTGTGATCTGTGTCTTGTTTGCAGTCAGAATGCTCTGTTCGGGATGGGGAATCCGCTGCTGGACATCTCTGCCGTGGTGGATAAGGACTTTCTTGATAAGTGAGTGTTGTGTGTGAGTTAAAACGACATGCAACCTCATATCCTCCAGCTCTGTAAGTGTGTGATCATTTCTAACTAACTGTTTGGATGTGTTTGTGCGCAGGTTTGGCTTGAAGCCCAACGATCAGATCCTGGCGGAGGAGAAACATAAAGCTCTGTGAGTGCCGTCAATCCTCCTCTCTTTTATATATAGCATGCAACAAAATGTGGAATAATTATTTAATCAAAAATGGTGAAATATTCCAATTGCATTTCAGTCAACATACACCTCGTATTCTGACGTTTGTGTGCGCTTTCTTCTCGCTGCAGGTTTGATGAGATCGTGAAGAAGAGTAAAGTGGAGTATCATGCTGGTGGATCCACACAGAACTCTGTCAAAATCGCTCAGGTACATCATCTGTCAGGGAATTATGGGAAGGCTGTTTTATATCACTGATTTTAACGTACGGTCGGTATCTTCTGTGTCTCAGTGGATGATCCAGGAGCCGCAGAAGGTGGCCACGTTCTTCGGCTGTATCGGCACGGATCACTTCGGAGACATTCTGAAGCAGAAAGCGGCTGAAGCTCATGTTGACGCTCATTATTATGAACAGAGTCAAGAGCCGACGGGAACCTGTGCGGCCTGCATTACTGGAGACAACAGGTCAGATATAAAACAGGGTTTCTGCTCAACAAGGCTGCGTTTATTTGATCTAAAATACTGTAAAAATGTGAAATATTTTTAGAATTTAAAATAACTAATAACTGTGTGAATCTGAGGTAAAGTGTAATTTATTTCTGTGATGCTCCGCTGTATTTTCAGTGTCACATGATCTTCAGAAATCATGAAGATATGCTGATTTACTGCTCAAGAAACATTTCTGATTATTATCAGTGTTGAAAACAGTTGTGCTGCACAATATATATTTGTAGAAATCATTAAACATTAAATTTTTCAGGATTCTTTGATATACAGAAAATTCGATTTAAAGGGCATTTATTTTAAAAATAAATCTTTTGTAGCATCATAAATGCATTTACTGTTACTTTTGATCGTATTAATGCATCCTTGCTGAATACAATTAATTTATTAAAAAATAATAATAATCTCAAAATTGTAAATGTTAGAGAAAATAAATAAAACTTTTTTTTTTTTTTTATCTTTTTTTTATAATTCATACTAAGAAAAAACATGAAACAAGACATCAAACCATTGTGTAATATATACCTAACACACTCTAATATAATATTTCCATATTCTCGCAGATCATTTAAAAATGTGTCTGATGGAATTATGAAATTGTAACAATGTAACTAACTATGGTTAATTCTAGTATCAACTAAGCTGGATGGCTGATACCAATAACATTACAGATATAGTTGAAGTGTTAAACATCTATATGATTAATCTGTCTCCTAATGCAGTTTATGACAATCCCGTCCGATCTGATATAAAACATGATGGTCCTTTGTGGTTTTACAGCCCCTCACACACATGGGATCAGTGTGTTATTGTGTGTTTGCAGGTCTCTGGTTGCAAACCTGGCGGCAGCAAACTGCTATAATAAAGAGAAACATCTGGATGTTGATAGGAACTGGAGTCTGGTGGAGAAAGCCAGAGTTTATTACATCGCAGTAAGTGCTTCACATTGACCATCACATGTGTGTTTCGAGAGATTTAATCAGCTAGTATCGGTGTCTGTGCAGGGGTTTTTCCTGACCGTGTCTCCGGAGTCCATCCTCAAAGTGGCCAAACATGCATCTGACAACAACAAGATCTTCGGCCTGAACCTCTCGGCGCCCTTCATCAGTCAGTTCTTCAAAGAGCCGCTGATGAAGGTCATGCCGTACGTGGACATCATCTTCGGGAACGAGACGGTGAGTCTTCATGTTCCTCTGTGGTTTTTAAGTGCACTTTTAACCCTATAAAGCCTGGCGTGTGAAATCACAGTCAGGGGGAAGAGTTGCATTTGTGGTTTTGTGGAGTATCGTATTTGATATTTGAACTTATTCAAAGTCTCAAACTGAGCAAATGCTGTTATTTAGATTTACAAAAAGTGATGAAGTTCTGATGCTTGTGATGTGAATCACTGAGATCTTTACATCAGTAGAGCAGATACTGATATAAAATGATCTAAATCTCATTCGTTGTCGCTTTATATCTCCAATATATTCCTTTCCATGTATCTTCTCATCGACTGTGATGATTGCTTGATGTTTGTTTTACAGGAAGCTGCTACATTTGCAAAAGAGCAAGGCTTTGAGGTGAGCGAAAAATACTGTAATGCAATTTTTGTCTTGCACACTGAAGAAGAAATCAGTTTTGGATGAGCTGCTCCTATAATACGCTCTCCGAACCGTATAACCTCCTCCTTGCTCCGATGCTTGTGTTCCTGCAGACAGAGGACATCGCTGAGATCGCGAGGAGGGTTCAATCTCTTCCCAAAGTCAATAAGAACAGGCAGAGGATCGTGGTTTTCACCCAGGGCAGGGAAGACACTGTGGCCACTGTGGGTACGTCCAGCAATCAACATCTGGATGCGTTCGGATCATTTGAGTTGTGTTTCCTGAATTGCCTTTGTTTGTCTTCTTTCAGGTGATAAAGTGAAAATGTTTCCCGTTTTAGACATCGACCAGAACGACATTGTGGACACTAACGGTGCTGGGGATGCTTTTGTGGGAGGTAAATGATTCGTCAGATCAATTTTTCACGAATTCATATTAATTCGGGAATATATTAGCTGTGCAGTCTTTAATATCTTGGAGGTTTTTCAAAGTTGCAAATGGATTATTGCAGTGCGTTTTACAAGAAATTACTATTTTAGTCTTTCTACTTATTGTTGTGTTTCAGTGTGTTACTTGCCATTTTTGTGTAATTATGTGCTATTTCTGAGTGAATATTCTTAACACAAAGTAAATCCTAAACCATATTTGTATTTCAGTGCATATAAAGTATATACAGTATGGATATGTATATATAAGCAGTACTTTAGAGTATTTAGTAAAGACTTTTCAAGTTGAGTTTTTGAGTATCTTCAGGGCATGGTGTTAATGACTTAGAGAGTTTTGATATAGTGCACCAATGTGATTCGTAAAATATAGCATTTTACAACAAATATAAAAAAAATGGCCAACTTGGGAAAATTGCATGGCGTTCAACTCTGTATGTTTCTCCAAATATGAAGAAACAAGTCTTGTGAATTAATTTTTTTAAAATTTATATATTTTTAGCCAAACCATTCGGATATTATAAGCAAAAATTTCTTTTTTCTCCATATCTCCAGGCCACTAGGTGGCGCTGTGCTGAAACTGTGCAGGGAGCTTTAGGTCATCATTATTGTGACACACTCCATTTTTGTTCTGAATACTCTAAAGCATTGCAGAGATATAACCTCACGTCCACTTTAACAAGCTCTTCGTCAAATTCGTTTACGCGATATTCAAGAACGGTTTGACTAATAAACTTTAATTTTATGTTTTGTTTTGTTTTGTCACAATGTTCCAAAGATGATCTGGTTTGATTTTCATGTAAATTGTAACGTGTAGGAGAAAAGTTATGTCATTAGTTTCTAGCCATTACATTTCAAAACTTATTAGCATAAATGTGAGTGCAACTTTGGACACTTGGTGGCGCTAGAGGGTTTGCGTTAGAGACTCCAAATTTGTTGTGGTTAACGTTCAGACTGTCCTCTATCCTCGTGCCAAATTTCACAACTTTTTACCATATTGTATGTGCAGCCATAGACTCAAAACTGTAGATTTATGATTGGGATGCTGTAGATATCAAGACGCCTCACTAAGCTTTAGAACGGAGCCACACATTAACTTTGTTTGTTTGTTGTTGTTTCCTGCAGGATTCCTGTCGGAGTTGGTTCAGGAGAAGCCGTTGGAGGAGTGTATCCGAGCAGGTCACTACGCCGCTAATGTCATCATCCGGAGAGTCGGCTGCACTTTCCCCGAGAAACCCGATTTCCAGTAACTCCCTCACATATTTCCCAATACGGAGTCTTTCCAGCTCATTTTTTTTTTTGTTCTGAAATTCCGGCAACACAACCTGCGTGCCTCAGCATTGGTTTACACACGTTTCCTGTTAAAACGGCCATTTATCAGGATTGCAACGACCACATATGTACAATTTGTGTTAAAGTATGGTTTGTCTTTGATCTGTTTTTACGTTACATTGCAAGAACAACATTTCTCTATTTAATCTATTAAAGATCTCTGATATCATTTAAAGCAAGTGCATTTATATTTCTCAAAAATAAAAGTAGTAAATTAAAATAACAGGATTTTAGGCTAGCAAGTTGACATCTTTCAGGTATTTATTGTTACTTTGAAATACCAAATTGTATCTTAAACGCACAAAAGTCTCTAAATACACATAAGCTGTATCTGAAGTGGGAAATGTTTTCCTCTTGCTCTTTCTGCTTATGAAACAGGACTGTTCAACTGACCAGTTTAATAAAAACATTTTAACTGTTCCAAAGTTGTGTCGTTGTTGTTTTAGTATCAGTATTTTTAATTAGTTTGTTGTTTTCTTCATATTAAAGTTCCATTAATTTAGTTTTTTTGTTGTTTGTGTTTGTTAGTTATTGTTTTCAAGTATAGACAAGAGTTCTTCTATATATATATGTGTGTGTGTGTGTGTGTGTGTGTGTGTGATGCACAAATGCACCAATCTTTGCACAGAACCAGACTAAAACTAGACATACCTCAAACTTAAACACTATTCACTGGCTGCCATTGTCTACACCCAGAAATGTAAAGAGAAATAGCTCTTCTCTCAGTAAGTGTTTTTAGTGTTTAAGTGTGTTTTGAGCTCTTCTCTGCTCCAGCAGGTGTGTGTCCAGCTCTCTCAGCTGCTTCAGAAAGCCCCAGTTTGGGATGATGCGGCGTCTGCGTTTGACCTGCTCGATGGCGTCTACAACCGTCATGTGCTCGTAGATCATCAAGTAGGCCAAGAAGAGTGTGGCGGAGCGACTGCGGCCCATCACGCAGTGAATCAAAAGCTTATCTGGAGAAATAAAGAGCAAGATGACAACCTCACCCAGCAGAGTTTGGACGCAACTGATGTTAGAATATGTGACGAAAACTCGGAAATGGGTCTAAGACAGAAGTCAATCTGGGAATGATGTTGTGATCAAAAGAAAGTGGCACAAATGAAGACGTTTATATTTAAGATTTTTCGTTGTCTAGACTTTCATCAACCATCTTCATGAGGTGCATCCTGGGATGCTTTTACACATATTGAAGGAGGAACATGTGTGATGTGCATTTCTTGATTATGTTCCAATAATTTCAATCTTTTTATTTTGTTTTGTTTCTTAACCCTTATGCATTGCTGGGGACATTTTCGTCCACTAGGGGGTAAAGTTGAATCTTATTTTGGCCACAACTTTCTCTGTGTTTGAGCTAATGGAATGATTTTTGGTGACAAATCTTCACCGAAATTTTTGAAAAACTCAACGGTACACTGGCCGATACACTCTTTCTCACACACACACACACACATACACACACAATATAATATGCTGTTATACTCCATATAGCTTCATATACAAGTCAGAAACTAAGCTTTTTTTTTTGCACAGGCCTATCTAAAGGGTTAATGGTCCCACCTAGTGATTAAGTGTAAAAATTATTTTTTTTACCTCTTCCCAAAAGGGAAAACCAAAAACAATCAAGAATGCATGATTATATGGTGTCATGTCTTTGCAATCAAAAAATGTCATTATAATGGAAGTCAATGGGGCAAAAACAGCCACCAACAACAAATTAGGGAGAAAAAATGTAAATCTAATGCTGCACAAAAACTAAAAATGCATCAAAGCCAATGTTTCTACTAATCTTTGACATGCCCAAGACTGTTATAAAAAGTTTTTTTTAAAATCCAGCCACAATTACTTTTATATTGAAAATAAGTCATTTTGTGTGTTTTTTCCCCCGAAATCCGTGACATCATTTATGAACTTGGCAATTAAAATCTTGGATTTTTTTTTTAAACATTTGGTAGTTTTGATCAGGACTGAAGTTGATTAACAGATTTATGCAAAAAAATTGAAAAAAATATGAATCTGATACATTTTTACAGCAGTTTAATTGAGTGTTCATCCCGAATAAATGAAAGAGTAGTGAATTTGAACAATGCACAAGGGTTAATAGCTTTGTAAAGCAATTCATTAAAGGGGAAGATTTTCAGATGAGCTGTCCTCAACTTTTGACTTGAATGTCCTCAACTGTCCACAAAAAAAATAAAAATATAATAATAATAAATTATCCACATTAACTCTTTCTGCCAAACTAAATAACTAAAAATATATAAATGTCATTAACAACTAATAAGTAAAAGGACCCAACTCTTTTAAACCAATGAATTTGAATGATATTTCCAGTCATTGTGTTCTCACAAATTCTGCTTGAATATTCAGCTTGGATTTCAACAATGCATACAGTATTCATTATAGAAATGACTTGCAAGAATCCTAGATCTTAAAAGAAAAGCAGATGTTGATTGTGTGCATTAAAATAAGAAATCTAGATTTTTAGTTGGCCCCCTGCGAAGTTTGAGGAACCGCTTTTTTAGATCAAATGTGTCCAAATATTGCCTGGAGTATGCTGATTCGCTCTTGAGTAATATCTGTTGTGTTTCAGCTCACTCTGGGGGTTTCTGAGGGTCTGGTGGATGTGTTCTGCGGCAGGATAGAAGAACTGGCTGAGGTTGAACGTGGGAACATCTTCCGCCGTGATCCCGTAGTAATGCACGTCCATGTCTCTGTAGTATTCAGCGCCGGTGTCCACACTGTTCCACTCGCCCTCGGCTGCGTTCAGGACGTGTGTGATGCCCATCGTCTTCAGCTTGTATCGGTCCTTTGCTGTTTCTCTTCACAGAGACACAACAGCTTTTAGACACTAGTCCACCATTAAACTACCTTCCCATCTCATGCCTACAGAAAAACTCTCCATACGTCTGCACTTTAAACCTCAATTGTGCACTAGCACTAACATTTCTTACATTATTACAATTTTAGATTTTTATAGACGCTAATATAGACTAGTTATAATTTATGTTATCGTACTTGGTGTGCACGGTCTGAAAGTTGGATCTGGTGCTAGTCCACTTTCTTCACTGACTCTATTTCACTTTTTTGCGTAAATTATAAACGTACTGGCTTTAGATGCTTTACTGGATTAAAAAATCTTAATGATCGATTTGTTTCCTATAAACAATTTTTATTAGGAGTGCAAAAACATACAACATAGGGTGAACACAAAACACAAAAACAACAATAAAACAGCAATGAAAAATACACAGAAATGACAAATGGGTAACAGTAGAGTATTTAAATAGCAATAGCATGTATAATAATGATGCTAATAATATTTTGTGATGACGGCAAAATTAATAACAATAATAATAATAGATAACATTGATAATAAAGACTTTTTTTTACTTAAGAAAGCAATTATATTAGGTATTATGGACTCATGTTTTAGGTAAAAAGGGTCAAATGCTGTGTCAAATTGCCTCCGAAAGTGATTTTCAAAAAGATGTTTTGTTTAATAAGATGTTAATTGATTGCCTTTAGTTGTGTGGATTATTGTGATGTTTTTATCAGCTGTTTGGACTCGCATTCTGACGGCACCCATTCACTGCAAAGCATCCTTGGTGAGTAATTGATGCTAAATTTTCCAAATATGATGAAGAAACGAACACATTTACATATTGGATGGACTCTGAAGTTGAGTACATTTTCAGCACTTTTAAATAACGTTTTCTTTAAGTAAATCATAGAGTTGCAGTTTACTTTATAATGTAGCACAATAACACAACTCTGGCTTTGACTTTAGTGATAGTTTAAGGGAAATAATCAATAGGCTTACTGTATAATAGGATGAATGTTATTGAGTAGATTAAGTATGCATCTTTTTCATGTCTCCTGCATTATTATCATCACAACTGATATTAGGGTTAGTCAAACAACACAACTCACTCGTTCCCTATGTAGACGTTAGGCCAGACCTCATTGACGTGTGTGTAGGCGACGCTGCCGTGCGTCAGGTGTTTCTCCAACTCGTAGCCGTTCGGTGTCACATATTCCTCTTTCTCTTCAGAAACCTCAGACTTCACTCCAAACTTCCTCCTTGAGGTCATCTTCAAACACGCGTTCGATTAAAACAGCATGAGAGGGTATAAACAAGGCCCAAAGGCAGAAGCGTAGATGAAAAACAGGCCGAATGCTGAACTACGTCTCATTTTAGGTGTAAATCAACAGCTGGAGGTTGTCTCCGTATCACTTCTGACTTCAATATCTGTCTCTATCTCTGTATTTTGTGTTCAGGTCAGATCAGGAGTCCGTGCTGAGCTGAGTCGACTGCTTTGGGCTGACGAACGGTTGGAGTTGGGTGTTAAATTCTGGGTTATTTTTAGAGGTCTGTTCTACCTTTCTCTCACTAGAGAGAGCTGAACCCCTCAAAAATACATTTATATGTTTCTCAACTGATACAAGACGTGACATGAACACCATAGCACACTAATAGTGCACCCAAATTAATGCTGAGAACTATAATCAAGAATCATGATCCCTTAAAGACTCGTCCAGAGTTGTTTGTTTGCTCTACATCATTTCATAAATGGCAACTCTATGATTTATTTATTCCTAAAAGAATAGCTCACCGAAAAATGAACATTTGCTGAAAATGTTGTCTTCGTCAGGTCATTAGGATGAGTTTGTTTCTTCATCAGATTTGGAGAAATGTGGCGTTTCAGTGCTTGTTCACCAATGGATGCACTGCAGTGAATGGGTGCCGTCAGAATGAGAGTCCAAACAGCTGATAAACCACTGCATGCATATATGCACAGTATATACTAACAGAATATATGCATGCATGTACACACAACATATACTTTCAAAATATATGCATGCATATACACACAACATATACTTAAAAAATAAATGCATGCATATATTTTTAAAGCTGTTGCATGTGATTTTTTTGCAATAGTACTAAACTCTTGCACAAAGACAAGACACCAAAATGGGACACCTCGTACACAATTTCCAGAAATAGAAATAATGTATTTGTCTCTATTGGAATAAATATCACTTAGTGTGTGTTTTTCTTGTCCATAATATTGCTTTGTCAAGTAAAAAAAATAGTTTTGAATCAGGAGAGAAATCTGCACAGATCAAGCTACTGTATAAACAGTCCTGAACGAATATCTTTATGTATTTTGATTAAAGAAGCATTGTTTTGAATATTGACTTGTTAATTGATGGACGGAAGTGGTGTGGGTTATTTATGGATTATTTTTTTCAGCTGTTTGGACTATCATTCCGACGGCACCCATTCACTGCAGAGCATCTACTGATGTAACATGATTTCTCCAAATCTGTTCCAATGAGGAAACAAACTCGAACTTGAGCTCATTTTCAGAAAATGTTCATTTTCGGGTGATTTATTCCTTTAAATGAGTTATTAAAGATTCCTCTTTGTTTATATTAATTAATCTGATCTCTTCTCTGCAGATTGAGGCTAGAGTCCAGCTGACGGAGCTGTTGAAGGAATCCAGCGTTGGGTAAAATGTTCCTGTGGGCACAAACTACACTGACGGCGTCTGCGATGGTGAGTTTTTCGTATATCATCAGATACGCCAGAACTAGTGTCGCTGAACGACTCACTCCTCTGGCACAATGAACCAAGACCTTCCCCTTTCCTGAAAAACAGAGAAAACTAGCATCACACATTCAGGTTAAACCTGTTCAAACCCGTCACATCGATGTCTATAAAACATCAAACGGATTCAACTTAAACACGATATTCATCCAACAAGAAAAACTAGAGTGCATCTTTAAATTTAGGAATTGATTGGTTTTTATAAAGTGTTTTTTTTTTTGTCATTTTGTTCAGTGTTTTTTGATTAAACATTATTTTATTTGTAATAATGTCACGGAGTAATCATTCACAATGCGACCTAGAATTCCTAGAAGGCGGTTTTAAACACCTAAACACAATAATATCCCCAATATGTCAATCCCTGAAATCAATACCTTAAATAAGTAAACTCTTAAGCATACTCTTAATAAACTTCTATTTTTGTCATTTTTAGTTGTGAATTTTCTTTTTCGGTTTTATTGACCTAAACTATTCTACCCCAAAGCGGACTTGAGCGTGCAAGTTTAGTAAAAAACTATTTAATAAGCCACCACTAAACATGAATAGAACACTTAACTGTATTTTTAACTATATCACAATCAAAAGATTGAGGTTCAAGTACAGTATAGAGCATATGTAGGCTATACTTTTCTGTTTGTGTATTTCTGAGAAGTGCATAAGACAGTAGGCTTTCTTATTTTTTTGTTTAAAAGAAGTGCACTAATAGCACATCACAAGTGAAACATGCATCATGCAAACTCATGGTATAAAAGGTCTGGAGGTGCACAATGTCTTACTCTGCTGAGACAGAGCTTCATGAATGAAACCGGCTGTTGGGTGGAAGAACGGTGCGATGTCAAAGTGTTTGCTGTCTGGTGCCTCCACGCCGTGATACTCTATGTTTGTGTCTGTGTAGAAACCAGCTCCGGTGTCGATGTGAGCGGGTCCGTGTGCGGCGTTGATCACGTGAGTGACTCCTAGATGTCTTAGAAGTGTCTTGTCTTTCGCTGTCGCACTGAGAGAATCAAGAGTTCATTCTGAGCAGTAGCTCTCAAATCTCACCTATACACAAACGTCTACCAATAGCATTGCATGCATTTGAGTTCTGAGCTCCACATGTGGTAGAAATAAAAAGAAACATTGACAAACATTGAGTTAGCTAACACACATTAGGAGACTAAAAGTGTTGCATTGGAGTAATACGCACGCATCACTGATGTAGATGTTGGGCCAGACTTCATTATAAGCGCTGGAGGGTCGACGGTTCGTTAGCAGGAGGGTCAAAAGGTCACAGATGGGCGGAGTCTCGTATCCAACATTCCGTGTGCTCATTCTTTAATTTAATGTACGTTGATCTTTTGAAGTAATAGAGCTGGATGTACTGTGAGAACATAAAGTCATTTGTTATTTGTGTTGTCAAACTCACACGTTTCTCTGCTCTTCTGTTTCTTCTGCCGGGTCTGTGGTCCACGTAGAGCCGTGTTTGTGTGAGTGTGATGCAGTAAGTGATACGTGTCTCTCTTCTGGCCTCTTTGCGTGTCGGTAAATATAGATGAGACTCAAACAGACGCACAGCTGAGGAGCTTTGAATAGAAGTTCATTAAGGTAGAGATGGTTCACATTTTAAATAGGTTCTTTTCATGGATAAAATAATAGAAAATGTTTCAAAATATATATTTGAACAAATCTGCTTTTTAATTGTTAAATTCTGTTATATTGTATAAACTATTAAGTTTGATGTCATTATGACATATAGCTATTTTAGATTTTTATATATAAAATTTTATTATTTTATTTTATTATTATTTTAAAAGTCTGTTTTTCTTATTATATATAAGAAAAACAGAGTTTGAGGTTCATATATATATATATAACAGAATAATATATTTATTTAATAATATATTATTTTATATATTTCAATATAGGAAATATAATAATATATTTCTATAGGCTTGGTGTCCTGATTACATATATATTTTTATTTTCATGAATATATTTTAATAATTGAAATATATATATTTTTTTTTTTTATAAACTTTGTACATTCTTGGTCTTATTGTGCACAATCTTCATAATATTTATAAATCTGAAATAACTTTTGCACTGATGTTTCGTTTTTAACCCCTTCCCTCCTGTTTGTTGTTCTGAAAGCACTACAGTGTTAAACTGTGAATGTGACTTTATTGTGTCTCTGAACATTTAGCAGGAATAACAGAATTTTAGACAACGAAAGAAAATGCATCAACTAATTTTAATTGAGAAATGAAATCCTGCATCAATTCATTTAATTCCATCAGTTTCTGAATCCTGCATTTCTGCCAGGGAATTTTCATAATCGTTCTTCATGTGAGTAATTGTGTTACTGTATCTAATGTATTTGTGATTAGTGAGTGCATATTGCATTAAGACAGAAGAAAATTAGATTTATCTTTGTATCATTCTTTTTTTTAAATGAAATCTTAAATAAAGATAAAGGCTATATTTTGCATTAACATTTTTTTTTTTTATTACAGTTTTATCACTCAAATTCCCATTAAAAATATATTTATTATTATTATTATTATTTTAAAAATTCATTAGGAAATCACCATTGTGCCAGTTATTGGGAGACTATTATAGTTTTTAATAACAGTAAAGAGTTTTTTCTGCATTAGTGTTGCTGATGTTTTTTTTTTTTCTCATTAACTTTTCTTTGATAAATATCTAAACATTCTTAAATCTAGAAATATTTATGTGTCTTGATTTAAGATTGGTTAGTTATTTGTACTGGAAAACAAGACAAAAATACTAATATTAATCAGTAAACCACAATATAACTATTGCATATGATGTCTCTATCTGAATAAATCTAAAATAGATATTTTCAAGCACAAACAGACTCATGTTGTGTTGAGAAGATTTGTAATGTTTTTTAAAGTCTCTTAAAGTTCTTTAGAGTTCCAAAAATCAGTAATATTGTGAGATATTATTACAGTTGAAAACAACCATTTTGCATTTTAATATACTTAAATATAATTTATTCTTGTGATGCAAAGCTGATTTTTTTTGCATCATAACTCCAGTAAAAGCAGCTTTCCAACAGCACAAATGAACTCATTTGTGTATAAAACTGCCGAAATAAAATGTACAGTAAAATACCATATCAACATGACATAAAGATGATCTTTATTTATTTTTTTATACATTATAATAAAATAAATTATTTTCATGTCATTGTTTTATTTAAAAAGCGCATTATAAAACAACCCAAGGCTGACCGAAGTCTCAGTAAATAAAACAGACAAAGGGTGTTCGTTTTAATAATGTTTATCTAAAATATTTAAATATGCTTAGTCATTGTTCCATTATTAAAATATTTAGTCATTTTATTAGGCTGTATACTCTCTCCTGTAGTAATTTAAAAGCAGTCGGTTATGCATTTTATGTAGAAATATATATATATATAAAATAAAAGTATATTTATTTTAAGCTTTAAAAATGTGTAACCTAATGTGATGTACAGTATCTGAATCTGTGGTGTTTTGGTCCTGTTGTGTACAGTGTGTGATGGTCCTGAAGAGGTAGTGTGTTGTGTTTGTGTGAGTGACTGTATGTTTACTAAACTGCTCAATGCCATTAATATATTACTCTGAAAGTGCATAGATATGTTTGCATATGAAGTGCATGTTCAAGCTTTTCACCGAGGTCCAAAATTCACAGTATTTATCCAAAACCCACTGAAATATGAACTATGTCAGATATCTCGATTGCTTTCATTGGATGCTTGAAGCCTAACAAGTGACCGACTGAGACGCTCTACATAGGGCACAACGCTGTGTGTTAATAGACGAGACTTAAACAAAATCTAGTTAAAATATATTAATGCTGGATTTGTTTTATCTTGTGTCCTCTCCAGATGTAAACTGATGGACTGGAGTGCTGTGGATTATTGGGATGTTTTTATCAGACTCTCATTCTGACGGCACCCATTCACTGCAGAGCATCCATTGATAAAATGCTTAATTTTTTCCTAATACGGATGGAGAAACAAACTCATCTTGGATGACTTGAGGGTGAGGACATTTTAAACAAATGGTAAACTATTCCTTTAAGAAAAGAAAATGACTTTTTCTTGTGCATAAGCTCCGCCCACCATCAGATCTCATTGGTCCAAGCTCCAGGTTACTGTAGGCATCACATATTGATTGCATGTATGTTCTGGTACTCATTGTGGAGAACTGAAGCACTTGTATGTATGGTGACCGTTCATCGTGTTTGCTCAGAGCAGGACACATCGTCTGTGCTTCCTCTTCCTCTGCAGGTCCAGGTCCAGCAGCAGAGCCAGGAAGTTCCTGTTGGGATAGATGGCTCGTTTCTGGATGACGCGCCGTATGGCCGTGTGCAGAGGCATGTCGTGATACAGCATCAGGTACGCCAGCACCAGCGACGAGGAGCGGCTCATTCCCATGATGCAGTGCACCAGAACTTTTCCTGTAAGGAGGAAGCCAGAGATCTGGTTACATACAGACATCGTTGCATGGTAAAAATAACACCCACAATTCATTGCAATGATTCATTTGAAGGCCTTGAGCTCACTGCTATTAATACAGCTGTTACTACAGACACCGCAGAGGAGTTCAAGAACACGAGTCTCTTCTGCTCACAGATGATGCAGTTATTTGATCAAAAATATTGTAAAATTGTGAAATATTATTTCCATTAAAACAGCTGTTTTCTATGTGAATTTTTCTTCAATTATAATTAATTTCTGTGATGCACAGCTGTATTTTCAGCATCAGTCTTCAGTGTCACATGATCTTCAGAAATTAATATAATGATTTGCTTCTCAAGAAACATTTCTGATTTTTATCAGTCGTTTTTGTGGAAACTGTGATGCATTAGATTTTTCAGGATTCACAGATCAATAGAAAGTAAAAAAAAACAGCATTAATTTAAAAATATAAATCTTTTGCAACATTATAAATACCTTCACTAGCACTTTTCATTAATTTAATGCAACTTGATGAACAGATCAGATAAAAGTATTTAAAAAGCATTTTTTAATGCAAGTTTGTGAGCACTTTACATGTGCATGTGAATTTCCTTGAATTATTATTTCTTGGTATTTTTACTAGAATCAAGACAAAAATATTTTTAATAAAATAAAAAATAAAAATAATGTGCAACTCATTTTAGTAATGCACTGCAAGTCAAAATTGACAAAAGCGCTGACAAAATATCTATTTGATATGATTGCTGATTTTCTCAATATTTTTTTTTGAAAAGCTGCATCAGCTACAGATTTATCCGAAATCACCATTTTCACATATGAAGTCACCCGACAATTAAAGTCTTCTCAGTGGCAGTGCATTTACATTTTTATCGCAGATTATGAAGACTTCTTATTTTGAATAGCATGCATTGATTAATCACACACACACACACACACACACACACAGTAAGTCCAGGAGCATGTTTAGTGCACAAGCTGTTTGTCTTCTGTGAGTGATTTCTGACCGTCAGGAGTGCTGAGAGCTTTGTGAATGAAATCTGCTGCCGGTTTGAAGTAAACGTCCAGATCGAAGTGTGTGGAGTCGTCAGCGGGGATCCCACAGTACACAAAACTAGTGCCGTAGTAGTTCTGGTCCGCGATGCTTCCTCTCTTGGTGTGAGCGGCGTTCAGAATGTGAGTGATGCCCAGATTCTGCAGCGCACTTCGGTTCTGTGCTATTCCTCTGATGGGAAAAATAATATACAGTAGAAGATGGTTAGAAATGACTGGGGATTAAAATGCAAGCTCTGTGGTCACATATCAATATCAAAACTGGCCTGGTTTACTTAGTTTCACCTCCATTCCAGTCCAAAAAGTTATTTTAGCATCATTGGTAAAACATAAATAAGATTTATTTAATTTCTTTTTAATTTTAGGTTAATCTTTTATTTATTTTTTGTACATTTTATTTATTTTTTTATTTATTTTTTAATATTTCTAGTAGAAATACTGCCTAGGCAACTTGCTGAAATAAATTAATTATTCATAATTATAGATTTTTTTTAAAATTTGATCTAAATAGGCCTATAAAATGTTTTATAAAAAATAAAAAAAATAGAAATAAATAATAATGCTATTTCAAGTAATACATTACAATCTTTAAAGTTTTAGTTTAATATAACTCTCACCATACAAATCACTTTCTGATGGATAAAATGTCCAAAAATATTTTCCTAAAAAATACAATGATAGATCAAGCTCCAGCCTTATTTTATCTCAGAAATGCATCAGTTTATGGAAGTACAATGTGTTGTGAACGTTAGACTCAATATGTAGATCAGTGTTGTGAAGTAGTCACATTTAAAATAGTATGAATTATGATATTTTCAGCTGTCAAACCGGAGACTCGAGCAGCTCGTACTCACACGTTCCCGATGTACAGGTTTGGCCAGACCTCATCGATTTGGTGCAAGTTTAACTTACATGAGTCCAGAACTTTCTCCAGGTCCTTGACCGACAGATACTCTTTCCTGCTCAATTTACGGGCCATCGCTTCTTTCCTGAATTACCCAGCAAACAGATGAAGAGAGAGTGTGTTTATAATGATCTGCGCTCCGGACTCGTGATCCCACACAACAGCTGTCACCCGATTTAGTGCTTCAGTGAGGAGATACTGAGACATGGTGTACACACACACACACACACACACACACACACTCCACTGCAAACAGACAGATCTGATCTGAGTACTCTTTCTGTTATGCTTTCTTTCATAGTTTATAATGAGAACACAGCTGACAAACTCCTAAAAGCGCATTATTCACTGATAATCTTCTGAAATCTGTTTCTCTTTTGCCTTCAGATCCAGAAAGTGATGCACTTTAAATCATGCAGCTCTGCTCAGTACAAGAACTTTTGAAGAAAAAGTACAAGCATGAATAATAATCTGTGTGCAAATATAACAAAACATGCAAATGTACTACAGAACAAAACAAAAATGTAAAGAAAAATGACTGGTTACACAAGCTTGTAACGATATGTAGGTGAGTAATTAATTAATTTCTGGGTGAATTCTTATTATTGAGTGATATATATATATATATACAATTTAAATATATAAAAAAATTCTAAAATGTTGGTAATGCTAGTTTAAAAAACTGAGTGGATAAACAAACAAATAAATACATAAAAATTAGCAAATAAATAAATAAATATCTGTTGGCAAATATAACAAAACACCCAAAAATAAATTAAGTTTACACAGTTTTGTAATGACATAAGATTCATATGACATTGAGTACATCATGTCCAAATTTTCTTTTCTTTTTTGAGTGAAATTCTGAAATATTATTACAAAAATATTGTTAAATATTATAATTAAATCATATAAACATTTGGTCATGAAATTGAAAAAAAAAAACATAATAAAATATAACAAAACACACCAATGTACAAAATTAACCAAAATATAAGAATAATTTTTTTATTTTATTTTATTTTTTTATTATAGTGAATATTTGAAATATTAAGAGTTTGATTAAAGCCACAATAAATAAACAAATCAATCAATCTGGCTCTACGCAAATATAACGAGACACCCAACTAAATAAAAACGAAAAAGAAAAAATGGCTTAATAAAAAAAAAAAAAAAAAAAAAATATATATATATATATATATATATATTATTATTATATAAATTATAATGGGGACTTTTGGGATGTTGCATGTATTAACTGGTTAAATATATAATAAATCTTAAGTAATTAATTAAATTTGACCACTATACTTTTCAAAACAAAGGTACTTTATTTCAGCTGATAGTTCCATAGATAACCTTCCACATCCACCGCTCTTTAGTGGAAATATGTTCTTTAGTTTATTAAAATATTGACACTAAAAATGTTTGCATTAAGAACTGCTCGCTGAAAGGATCTTTAGGGAGCCCAAAGTGGATCATCTATGGTTTTATTATAAGCGATGACCCTTTTCTCCCCGGCTGGAGCTGCTGGGATGTTTTTAGGGTTTATATGCAGGATTCAGATCAGCGTAGAGTCGCATCCAGAGCCCGCAGCTGTCTGAGAAAGCCTCGGTTCGGGAAGATCCAGCGGTGCTCTTTGACTGTTTGAATCGCCTCCAGTAGAGAAAGACGCTGGTGTATCATGAGATAAGCCAGAACCAGAGACGCCGAGCGACTCACACCGACCGCACAGTGAACCAGAACACGCTCTGAAGACAAAACAGACAGAAACACAATCTCAAACATCTGGACTTCAGCTTCAACAGAACAACATTGCACTTAGACTTTACGATTTCTGTTCAATAATAACACATCTCTTCCGTCTTTATTTGACCCTCTAACTCTAGCACTTTGTTCTACTGTGTTAAGTTAACTGAGACTTCTTATAGCAGTTTGCATAGCATTGCTCTTTTAATTTCATCATTTGTAAGTCTCTTTTGGATAAAAACATCTGCTAAGTGACTAACTTAGATCGAATGCTCTTAAAAACAAAGGTAGGTGCTTTAAATGTTCTTCACAGCGATGCCATAGAAGATGCATTCAGGCAAAAGAACCTTCTCTTCCTTATCTTTCACTAGAAGGAAGCTTTTGTGAAACAGAAAGGTTCTTCAGATGTTAAAGGTTAAAGGTTAAAGAGTGCAAACCCAAGTTGAGATGGTTTTACCTCCTGGAGAACTGAGAGCCTGCTTTATATAATCAGCACAGGGGTGAAAATAGACGGACAAGTTAAAGGATGGTGAATCGTCAGCGGGGACGCCGTAATACTCGACTGTTGAGCCGTAAAACTGGTGGCTCCCCTGGCAGTGCATCGTCCCGTGAGCTGCGTTCAGGACACGAGTGATGCCCAGCTTCCACACACTGAAGCGATCGTTGGCCACACACCTGCAGATCAGTAATATACAGCTGGTAAAACAGCACTCAGAGTCTTTACGACCCACATAAAATCACACTCATCTAGAAAATAATGCTGCTGAGAGATTAATGTGGTGTATGATTAGGAGAAAGGCAAAAACTCTTCCTTTACATTCACCTTTCTATTGTTTTTTGTTTTTTTTGCCACTTTATGTCGATTTGAAAGTGCAAAACTTGCCTAGCATTGCCAAAAATGCTGTCTGGCTAGTTAGGAACATTATGTTACTAAAATAACTTATATTAATATAAAATATTATATCAAATAAAAAAATGTTTAAACATTAAAACTGAAATACATTTCAAAAAATTTTATTATTTACATACTATATGTGTGTTTACTGTGTATATTTATTATGTATATATACACAAAAATACACACATGCATTTATATATTTAAGAAAAATATTCCATGTTTATAAATTAAATATATTTATATATAATATAATAACAAATATATAAAAGTATATATATTCAAAATATATCCTGAATGTGTTTGTATTTATATATACATAATAATTAAACACAGCACACACACATTTATTATGTAAATAATAACTTTTATTTTATTAACTTATATTTATTTTTACATTTTCTTTTTGATTTTAATTTGTTTTAGTAATTGTGTTGTTTTATCATTTTATTAGTTATTGATTTTTAAATGTCTATACAGTTTTTTTACACAACAAAATTTATAAATCTCAATTTAAAAATATAACAATAGAAACTTTGAATATTCATATTTTTTATTCATATTATATATATATATATATATATATATATATATATATATATATATATATATATATATATATATATATATAAAATTATAACTCAATAATGAAATAACAGGTTTTATTAATTTTATTTTCCGTATGAAAACGAGAAATGTTGCTTGGAAACTATATGTTTTAAAAATTTATGTTTAGTTAATGTTTACTTTCTTCCAAGTAATGACCGTGGTTGTAGTTTTAGTGATAACCCTGTGACTCACATATCACCCAGGAAAAGGTTGGGCCAAACTTCATCCACATGATTTCCGCTCCTCTTCCCTCCGAACAGTATTTTCTCCAGTTCTTTGATGGAGGGTGTTTCACGGCTATCATCCATCAGATAGACTCATCGTGGATCTCTATCTATGATATAATTTGATCCTCTACGTCTCATCTAATATCTGCTGCTGTCCAGTAAGAGCGGATACATTAATCTGAAGAGGGACAGGAGCAGCTGCAGCTGGTCTTCTTCTAAAATTAACATTTAGCAATGCACTAGAGTTCACCCAGGACCCCCCACTAACTGCACAATCACCTTATGCATGAACACTAACCACATTTAGACAATGTTGATTTAATTACAGTTAATTAAACAAATTAAAGCTGACTAAACAGGTTGAGAAGCCATAACTTCAAGTACTGAGAAGCCCAGCAGCGCCGCATGATGTAATTCCATCACTGGCCAGCGGATGTCGCTGTGCGCTCGGCAGCGGAAGTGACGTCAGCTGCAGTATTTACATTCTGACACACACTTCCAGTTCCACACAGCTGTCTCTCAGATCGACTGTGCTCCTGTCCCGGTGTCAGGGCGCGATGATTTACCACAAACGTCCCGATAGAGTGACATTTAGGAGATTTATCGCGATTCGGACCGAAGAATCTGCTGTGTGACGTAAGTGACGCGCAGCTGGCTAACCGCTAGCATGCTAACACACTTGTAGCATCTGAAATATCATATTAATGATGAGTGATGAATTGTAACTGGCGTCTAAATCCATTTTCAGATTCGTTATTTGTTTTATTTTATAGTTGTGATAGGTTTATGAGTGTCTTTAGTCAAAGACGTTTGCAGATTGAAAGTGGCGAGATGAATATTCATGTCGTTTAGTGATTCTCAGTGTTTTGTGTTATGATTTAACGATATCTAATGATGCAAGTTAGCTTCAGATATCACAAAACAGTTGTTAATCTAACCTAGTTAAACAACATTTTGTGTGAAATGCTTTCTAAGTAGACAGCTCACAAGGTTTTGAGACACACATTCATTCAGGTTGTGATTGGTCCTTTTTCTTATCAGCAAGCTTCTCTGTATCGGGTATTGATTAAAATCCTTAGTGTAACGAGCTGAGAGACATAATTATATCTAAGAGTACTTCACTATCAGGCTCATATTACTTTACTGTTGTTTTCTTGCGTCTGATAACACGGCTTTATTAAGCTTTGGCGCGGGGGGCGTGGTTAGCGGAGGGGCGTGGCTTCGACTTTCTTATGCACTTTTTTTTCTTCTAGAGCCATACAAAATATATAATCTACTTTTATAGTATACTTTTCTAAACTCCTTTCCAATTTCGATTAAAAGTACATTTAGTTTGATAGCATTGAAAAATAATATTTATTATCAGCAACTTGGATAAGTTTGTCTGATAAAATAACACGGTCACTGTCTTTGTCTCAGTGAAGGTCATTTACTGACATTTAAATATGATGTTTAGTCTTATTTGTTTAAACTATGCAAAGCCTGATAGAGACATGCACGTGTTCAGATGTGATTTCACATGCATCTCTGTATTTCAAAGCTGTATTTCAGCATCTTTTTGGGGGAGAAAAAAAAGTCTATGAAGTCACTGCACTGTCATAAGACTGAGGATGCATGATGATGTAAATCTGTTAGACGGTCGGTCAACACGTGTCCTGCTGAGCGTGCAGCTGTTTTTACCGATGTGTCAGTAGATCTGTGGCTGTTTCAATCAGGAAAAGAGGATGTTTCTTCAAAACGTACACTGATCACAACACAGACATCAGCGAAAAAAAGAGAGCTGTTTCTGTTCCTGTGGTGTAAAATGAACCATTATATTGGGTGGGAAGTGTGCTTGTGCCTTCTGAAAGTTGTGTTTCTAAACATCACGGATCCGTTTCTTTAGAGCAGAGCTAGCAGACGTCCGACACGCTGAGTGTTTTCTGAGAGCTAATGAACCGAGGTTCAGAACAGAACAAGATGCAACTCTTTCTAAGCCTGCGGTTCTTGACCTTTTTGTCTCCTGTTGTCCATAACAGTAATTGAGCTCTGAAGGTCATAGTTTCTGACCATTAAGTTCCAGGATTCCAGAAGTTTTAAGATCCAAGTGTTTTTCTGGATTATTTTTAAATAATGAATTTGCATAACTTTTCCAGTCATCCATTATTTAAACAAGTACAGATATTTTTACTCGCTATTTCTATAAATAAAATACACACACAATAAAAAATGTGTGTGTATATATACAGTACATTGGCATAACAAGAATTGCCCTTAACACTGTGTAAAAAAAAAAAAAATGTGATAAGTCACATTTTTTGTTGTTGTTATTATTTCTTTGATCAAATTTTTTTTTTTTTTTTTAATTTCAAATTAAGGGGTTGAAATGAAATCTTAGTTATTTGAGCTTATTTTAATGCTTGTTTTGTCTAATTTTAAATCTTGAGAATCAATGCTTTCAAAGTGTCTGATAAATTACATTTTTATTTTTTTTTTATTTTGCATTTATGAGCAAATACATTTGTCTTCCATACTAAGTAATTGATCTATAATTTGGTAATGCAACGTCTGATCTTCATGAAACTTTAAGCTCAGCATAAGTGAACAAAATCAAGGAAGTGACTTGTTTTTGGCCGAACCAAGCTTCAGACGTCGTGTCAATAAAATGAGCTGATCCTAATAAGAAATCTTGCAAAATGTAATGAGTTTCAGTGCTGGCAGGGACAATAAGGGAAGTATTGCATGCGAGTATTGTGTTGCAATTTATTTTTAAAGCAATTGCATCCACAGCATCTTACTCTTTCAAATCTGGCATTTTTCATCGTTTTCGCCACACGGTTCATCGGGTACAGGCGGTTTCTCACGTCCAAAAAATACAGCATGCTCAGACTGATCCTTAATGAACGAGTTGGTTAGTGGCCAGATAATCAAAGCTCAAGCCAAGAAGCAAAGCTGGAGTTCAGTGCTTCAGATCTGTAGTAGTGCACAATCACGAGATCCTGTGCGGTGAATGTGGCCTGTTTTACTCCAGTTTACATCTAGAT
This sequence comes from Carassius auratus, assembly GCF_003368295.1. Lineage (NCBI taxonomy): Eukaryota > Metazoa > Chordata > Actinopteri > Cypriniformes > Cyprinidae > Carassius > Carassius auratus. The sequence goes on from NC_039254.1 coordinate 708,953, forward strand.
GTGATGTGCCACTCAAAAGTGGTGCAAAGATGAAGAATAACGCATTATACGCTATTGTTAAGTGCATGAACACTAACAGTCAAACGTTTTTGAACAGCAAGGTTTTTAATGTAAAAAAAAAAAAAAAAGACTCTTCTGCTTTCCGAGCCTGCATTTATTTGATCCAAAATACAGGGAAAACAGTTAATATTGTGATATGTTTTAACAATTTAAAATAACAGTTTTCTATGTGAATATATTTTAAAGTGTAATTTATTTCTGTGATGCACAGCTGTATTTTCAGCATCATTCTTCGGTGTCACATGATCTTCAGAAATCAGTCTAATATGAAGATTTACTTCTCTAAAAACATTATTATTAGTAGTAGAAATAGTAGTAGTTTACATTTTTCAGGTTTCTCTGATGAATAGAAAGTTCAGAAGAACAGCATGTATCTGAAATAGAAATCTTTATAACATTATAAATGTCTTTATCATCACTTTTGATCAATTTAAAGCGTCCTTGCTAAATAAAAGTATTACTTTCTATAATTTAACCCTTGCCCTCCAGTGTAACACATTTTTATTTATTATTATAATAGTTTTTTTAGAGTAATGCTGAACTTTGGATCTTTCTCTGAATCCTTAACCATTTTAAATATTGAAAATAAAATGTAAAAAAATATTTTTTGAGTAGTAAATCATCATCTTAGAATGATTTCTGAAGATCATGTGACACTGAAGAATGATGCTGGAAATACAGCTGTGCATCACTGAACTTTAATATACAGTATAGCCTTAATATTTCACAATATTACTGCTTTTGCTGTATTTTGGATCAAGTTAATGCAGGCTCGGTGAGCAGACGTGACTAAAATCTCACAGTGCATGACACAAGTTGTTGCTTCTGGCGTCTCAGTTTGGTGTTTCGGTCTTCAGTTCCTGGGAGAGGATGCGAGAGATGGCCGGGAACGTCCGGCTCTGGACCCCGAAGCAGGTGGGCCGCTGGCTGCGTGACGAGGGCTTCTGCGATTACGTGGATCTGCTGTGTAACAAACACCGTCTGGACGGGACCAGCCTGCTGACGCTGAGCGAGTACGACCTGCGCTCTCCTCCGCTGGAGCTCAAGGTCCTGGGAGACATCAAACGGCTGATGGTGTCCCTCCGAAAGCTGCAGAAGCAGAACGCTGATGTGTTAGAGGAGCTCGGGCTGTCCTACGACGGACACTCGCCTCAGAACAGCACAGGTGCTCTTTCTCTTCCTGTTTTGGTCAAGTTTGGTGCCTGTTTAGTCCTCATTTTTCAGAGGAGTTTACTTACTCTACAGACGGCTGAAGCACAACACAATCGTTTTACTGTCAAGCTCCAAAAAGACTCGCAGAAGAACAGAAAGGTGTTGTTAAAAGCACTATGTTCAAAGTCTTCTGAAGCCATACATAAACATATTATGGTACTTATGATACTTTTCCAAGTTCACTTCTAGTTTTGAGTGAAATATGTAGTAGATAAATGTATTCTGATAGGACTGAAGAAAATATCAGCAACTTAACTGTTAAACAAAATGAATTTGGTTGATAAAATGACACCGGAGCCACAATTTCAAGAGTGCAGTGTTTTATTTAATTTCACTGAAGGTCATTTCCTGACTTTTAAGTATCTTATTTACCGTTTAGCACCTTATTTGTTTAAAATACGCCAAGTAAAGTCAGATCTGTGACTTTAGAAAGGATGACTTTAAGTGGACTTTCAAGCGCTTTATTAAACAAACAGCACAATAATTTAACCATTAGTGCTACAAACATGTCAAACTCCATAAAAGACATTATTTATGCACTATATATGTCTTCTAAAGCTGTATAAGAACACAAATTGGTATTTACGAAGTTCATTCTCCGTTTGTGTAAAACAAGTAGTCAATAAATGTATTCCAATGGGACTTTTGGAGCGAATGTGTTTCTGAATGTAAAAGCAAGATGGATTTGGTTGATAAAATGACTCGAGCATTCAGATTTATTTCATTTTTCTTTAAATGTCTAGTTCTCCGTTTACTTAGTCATTTCAAATATGCAAAGTGATCTAGATCTAGTGTGTGTGTTTGGTGTGTTTCAGCTGGAGTGGACTGGCTGTGTAACGGTGAATCTGTGCGTGATTGCGATGCCGTGTTGGACACGTTGAGTGATGATCAGTATCATCAATACAACAACGGCAAATACAAGCAGCAGCCGAGGAGACTGGACCCTGAGTACTGGAAGACCATCATCAGCTCCGTCTACGTGGTCTTCGTCTTCGGCTTCACCTCCTTCGTTATGGTGATCGTCCACGAGCGAGTGCCAGACATGAGAACGTACCCGCCGCTGCCGGACATCTTCCTGGACAGGTGATCCAATCAAAAAATAGAGTAAAAACTAGAAAAATGCTAAATATTATTACTATTTAAAATAGCTGCCTTCTATGTGAATATCTGTTAAAATGAAATTTATTTCTGTGATCAGAGCTGGGATTTCTCCATCATTTCCCCAGTGTCACATGATCCTTCAGAAGGAGCAAGAAACATTCCTGATTCTTATCGATGTTGAAAACAGTCGTGCCACCCAATATTTTTATGCAGACTTGATGCATTTTATTTTTCAGGATTGACAGATGAACAGAAGGTTCAAAAGAACAGCATTTATCTGAAAAAGAAATCTTTTGTAACATCATAAATGTCTTTAATGAATGCATTCTTGATGAATGTAAGTATTAAGACATTATAGGAATATTTCAAATGCAAAGCGTGTTCTGAAAGGCAGGCTTTTTTGAATCTGTAAATGCATTACAGAAAACATTTTATTGTCTAATATGACTAGTGCTATTTCTATTACTTGCATAAGACTCAAAGCTGTATTTCCTGAAAGAATCATAAGCTAATTTGCAGCACTGTTCTCTGCACAGAAACATCATAAAATAACAACATAAATCACCATCTGTTTGGAGGAGGATTTTGTTTTTTTCCTGCTCTGTTTCTCTTTATGACCTTTCACCTTCTTCTCTTCTCCCTCCAGTGTACCCAGAATCCCCTGGGCGTTTGCAATGGCTGAGGCCTGTGGCGTGATCCTCTGTTCTGTTTGGCTGCTAGTCCTGCTGCTTCATAAACACAGGTAACAAACACATGCACATATTTATAATGTATGCATGCATATATGCACAATATATACTTATATATATACACAATAAATTCTTAAAAAATATATGCATGCATATATGCACAATATATACTTAAAATATATGCATGCATATATATAAACTTAAAAAATATATGCATGCATATACGCACAATATATACTCACAGAATATATGCATGCATATATGCACAATATATACTTATAAAATATATGCATGCATATACACAATAAATTCTTTAAAAATATATGCATGCATATATGCACAATATATACTTAAAATATATGCATGCATATATATAAACTTAAAAAATATATGCATGCATATATGCACAATATATACTCACAGAATATATGCATGCATATACGCACAATATACACTCACAGAATATATGCATGCATATACGCACAATATATACTCACAGAATATATGCATGCATATACGCACAATATATACTCACAGGATATATGCATCCATATACGCACAATATATACTCACAGGATATATGCATGCATATACGCACAATATATACTCACAGGATATATGCATGCATATACGCACAACATATACTCACAGAATATATGCATGCATATACACAGAATATATGCATGCATATACGCACAATATATACTCACAGAATATATGCATGCATATACGCACAATATATACTCACAGGATATATGCATGCATATACGCACAATATATACTCACAGGATATATGCATGCATATACGCACAACATATACTCACAGAATATATGCATGCATATACACAGAATATATGCATGCATATACGCACAATATATACTCACAGAATATATGCATGCATATACGCACAATATATACTCACAGGATATATGCATCCATATACGCACAATATATACTCACAGGATATATGCATGCATATACGCACAACATATACTCACAGAATATATGCATGCATATACACAGAATATATGCATGCATATACGCACAATATATACTCACAGGATATATGCATGTATACACCCACAATATACACTCACAGAATATATGCATGCATATACGCACAATATATACTTACAAAATAAATGCATGCATATATTTTTAAAGCTGTTGCATGTGATTTTTTGCATAAAGTACTAAACTCTAAAGACAAGACACCAAAATGGGACACCTCGTACACAATTTCCAGGATTAATTAGAAATAATTTATTTGTCTCTCTTGGCATAAATATCACAAAGTGTGTGTTTTTTCTTGTCCAAACAAACCATTTCCAACATTAGTCTAATGAAAGTCATTTCAGAACTCAGTGAAGACTGTAGAATAATACGGACCAGTGAAACATGCACGGTATTAGCAGGAATGTGTGTTGAGATTATTAGGGTTGGATCGCAACAGAAGCAGCATCTCTTCATCTGACGCTCACAGAAAGCTAAGGTCAGGCCATCAAAGATGCTTTTATCGCTGACCCTGTGTTTCTGTCAGGTCCATCCTGTTGAGGCGCTTGTGTAGTCTCATGGGGACGGTCTTCATGCTGCGCTGCATCACTATGTTTGTGACATCTCTCTCTGTCCCGGGACAACACCTGCAGTGCACTGGGAAGGTGTGGACATAATCTCACACACACACACACACACACACACACTCTGATCCATAACCCAGTAAACTACATGAAGACTGCTCTGAAAGACATGCTGCGTAAGGATGAGATTGCATTACTTACGCATTTTTGCATTTTTCCATTCCTGTGCCTCATCACAATTATTTTTGGTCCTAAAATATTTTCATCGATTTACTTTGAATATTAGGTATACATAAAAATAATATTAATATTTTAATCATTTAACAACACATTTGCATGTGCATAGTTTGCTGATGTCACTTAATAGTCACTTGACACACAATTAAACAAATAAAATGCTGCATCCATTTTAAAGTGTTGATGGTTTTAATTATTGGAAAGATTATTTATTTTATTTTGTTTAGATATTTCTTTGAGTTAATTATTAGCTTTAGAAAACTCCTGAACACTCTGCAATGATCTGGAACTAGATTAAATTTTTTATTTAATTTGCATTATGGTGCCCCTTTATCTTTTTTATTATTTTGTCAAATTTTTTTTAATACTTATTCTAATGAGAGTAAAAATAAACGTTGTACTACAATTTATTTACATTTTTTTTTTCTTGTGATTTTTAAGAAATAAAGCATGACCTAGACAAAATGTTGTAGACAAGACTTTTTGTCTTATTCGTGTGCTGTGTATTTTTATTCTTATTTGACTTGTCTCGTTATTAACTGCAAACTCTGCTGAAAATGAAGTCATTTTTTTACACTCGCTCTGTGTTTCTGTCCGTGTCAGATGTACGGAGACATATGGGCGAAGCTGCAGCGTGCCGTGGCCATATGGAGCGGTTTTGGCATGACGCTGACCGGAGTGCAGACGTGTGGAGATTACATGTTCAGCGGACACACCGTCGTCATCACCATGCTCAACTTCTTCGTCACTGAGTGTAAGTAGACACACAATAGCTGTGCTTCCATCCAAAGTTACGAATTAAATGCACAAAATATGAATATTGCATAAAACGTGCAAATAAAGAGAACAAAATCATTATTTAATGTATGTAATCTGCATGTTTGTTTTACCATATTAAGAATTTTATCCTATTTAGTTTTTTGGGGGGCATTTGTAGAATTTATTTACACTTTTTTGTGTTCATCCAATGTTTTTTTTTTTTTTTTTGCCCGATATCCTAAAATGCGCATATAAATAGGGATGATGGAAACATAGCTACTTAGCTCGAAATTAATCGTTTCTACGATGCATCGCAATGCACGATTCAGTAACAGACCATAACATATTGATGCTTTTCTGATGTCATTTGTATACGTGCTTTGTGCGAGTCATTAAAAATGCTCCAACTACTTTAAAAGCTGAAAAAATAAAAAATGAAATCTGAAGGGGGTAACTCCACTAAGTTGAAAAACCTGTGACCCTGGATTAATTTGATTTATGCATCAAAAATTTAAAAATGCATTAAAAATTTAATATTGAGAAAATCATCTTTAAAGTTGTCCAAATGAATTTTTAGCAATGCATATTATTTATCAAAAATGACGTTTTGATATATGTGCAGTAGGACATTTACTACATATCTTCATGGAAGATGATCTTAATATCCTAATGATTTTTGGCATAAAAGAAAAATCACTAATTTTGATCCAAACAATGCATTTTTGGCTCTTGCTACAAATACACCCGAGACTTAAGACTGGTTTTGTGCTCCAGGGACACACAAATCTGATTGCATTTATTGACAAACGTGTATACATGTGAAGTGAAACTGAGGATGCAGTGTACTGTCAATGCATCGAACTGAACTGATTCCTGAGGTGATTGAGATCCTCCCTCCGTCTGCAGACACGCCGCGCAGCTGGAACTCCATCCACACGCTCTCCTGGGTCCTCAACCTGTTCGGCATCTTCTTCATCCTGGCAGCGCACGAGCACTACTCCATCGACGTCTTCATCGCCTTCTACATCACCACCAGACTCTTCCTGTACTACCACACGCTGGCCAACACTCGAGCCTACCAGCAGAGCCGCCGCGCACGCATCTGGTTCCCCATGTTCTCCTTCTTCGAGTGCAACGTTAAGGGCCCTGTTCCTAACGAGTACTGCTGGCCGTTCACTCGGCCCGCCTTCCTCAGACGCATCATCGGCTGATCCTCCACAGATACCAGGATGTAGAGGAGGCCAAACCCTCTCGATCAGTGCTGAAGGACTCTTCCTCCGTCTGTGTTTTACTTCACAACATTCAGAAGCATAATGTTGTACTTTTGACTGCACTACGTTTCATATTAAATATCGCGTTACAGATCTAGTACTTTCTTACTATTACACAAGTAAAAGTAATTAAAAGATTTACTGGAGTAAAAAAAAATATACTACTTTTTTATGTTATTAAAACAGCAACTTTTATTTATGAAATGTGGTGCTGTAAAAGAATGGAATTGTGCTTCGGAGTGTAGTGAAGTAAGAGTTTTTCACAGAAACTACAGATGATGAACTACAGATACTATTTCAGTTTACTTAAGTAAGGTAAAATACTTCTACTGTCCACCTCTGCTCTCGATCAACACACACACACACACACACACACACAGAGACACAGACACACACTCTCTCTCTCTCTCTCTCACACACACACACACACACAGAGACACAGACACACACTCTCTCTCTCTCTCTCTCACACACAGAGAGAGACACACACACACACACACACACACACACAGAGACACAGACACACTCTCTCTCACACACACACACACACACACACACACACACAGTCTCTGCCTCTCTCTCTCACACACACACTCACACACACTCTCTCTCTCACACAAACACACACTCTCTCACACACACAGAGACACAGACACACTCTCCTTCTCTCACACACACACACACACAGTCTCTGCCTCTCTCTCTCTCTCTCACACACACACTCTCTCCCTCACACAAACACACACTCTCTCACACACACAGAGAGACACACACACACACAATCTCTCTCTCACACATAGACGCTCACACACACACACACACACACACACACTCAAACACACACACACACTCTCACACACACTCAAACACACACACACACACACTCTCTCTCACACACACTCAAACACACACACACACTCTCACACACACACACACTCTCACACACAATCACACACTCTCTCTCTCTCTCTCTCTCTCTCTCTCTCACACACACACGCACACACAAACACACTCTCTCCCTCACACACACACACACACACACACACAGGTTTCCTCCAGTAGCTGTTGTGTTTAGGGGATTTCTGTGTCCCATACTTCACGTCAGAGACTGAATCTACTAAACTGGAACTATGACGCTCTGCTCTTCCTGTGGACTGGGATCCTCTGACAGTGTTCTGCGTGAGATTCAGTGTTCACTCGACCTAGTTTCCTGATAACTGTAGATACTTGATGTTCTAGCGTTGTAAAGATACTGACACGATCAACCTTTGAAGCAATACAAACCTCTTACTGTTCCTTTCAAAGGCTCTGTGTGAAACCGTATGGTTTTAATAGAATTAGGAGCGTTGCATTGTGCTCTTATTGCCATCATTGTTGCTATTTCCATAGTGCAGACTTTATTTTGGCAGTATTAGTGTCTATATGAGATGACATCATGAAAATACTGTGTTTAACACTTAAAATCGTCCCGTTTTGTAGGGAATCTCACAAAATGTCATTTCACAGAAGTTTTATCTATATATGCATAAACACGTTTGTCATGAAACAACTTCAATGCAAAAAAACAATATTTTAAATTAAAATGTAATCAATTGCATTACGATGTTCTTCTAACAAACTCGTATTCCTTTATTATTATTATTAATATTTTTTTGTAATTTATGGTATTATATAAACAATGGCATATATTGATAACCAAAAATAATAATAAATGTGTCACAAATTAAAGGAAATAATAGAAAATCATGAAACAATGGCATAATGCTAAATATTACAACGTTTAATAAAACTGTAATTAATATCACACACACATATATATATATATTAATTTCATTAAAACTAAAACAGTTGTTTTTTTTCCTGACAGCTTTTGTGAGATTCACCCCCTTTTTTTTTTTTTTTTTTTGTCATGGTACGTTTTTTCCATTTTTAATTGTATATTGAAAAGCAAATCTCGCCAAACTCTGGAATGAAGACGAGGCGTTTTTTAGCAGCATCATTCCAGTTGCCAATGACCTTTGATATGTGACTTCGTCTTTATACTAACGTTTGTTTTCATCGATGTCTTGATTTATTTCAGATGAACTGTATATGATGGTCAGGAGGGTGTTACTTAGTTACTTCTTGAACGTTTACAAAAAAGCAAGTGATGTTAAACTCGTGCTGAAAGACTCTTGTCTTATTTCTGGTGTTTCTGTGGGAATCGGGGCTCGTTTTGATGAGGTTTTCTGTGCTAGGTCATTAGGATTTTAATTGAGTGTATTTATAGATCTCTTCGAGCACAGAGGATTGAGTGATGGAGATGTACAGAATCATAAGGATATTATTGTGTATTATTATAATGCTCTGAACTCCTCTGAACATTTCCATCTAGTATGCAGTACGTTATAGTTAATCTGAAAAGAGCAAGATCTAACAAAATAGATTAAAGAAACTAGTTTTCATCCAGATAATTGATGGTTTTCATACGCTTCGTAACACCATCTAACAGCAGTAGAGTTTAATACCTGCTCCACATCGGTATAATTTAATAATTTCATGTTCATTGTGCTTGAAAATGCCATTCAAACTCTTATGAACTGTATTTTTGCAGATATGAGTGTTTGACCAGGTTTTGGATGCTCTGGATTCGTTTGGATGCTCGTCATTTATCTGCCATGATCAATAAAATTGACAGATTAAACTGAAATGAGACAAGTGGAGTTTCTGTCCAAGCCTTTAATAGTAATAATAATGATAAACATTATCATTAATATACAGTTTCTGGATCCTGATCAGCTCATTCTTACATTTTAAATGCAGCTATATATTTTAATGTATCAAAATAAGCAGTAAAAATGGGGGGGGGGGGTATGAAATGGAAAGGTTTTTTCATATTTTCTATTTTTATTTTAATATTGTTTGCCAATTATTTCTTCCTTTAAATCAATCTCATTATTTTTTTATTTAAATTTTATTCATGTACTTATATATAATTATTATTTTATTTTCTAATCTTTTCCATGGACCTTCTAGAATCTAGAACTTCTTTATAGCCCCCTGAATAAAAATAAAAATATATTATAATATATATAATATTTAAAATGAATTAATAATCATATTCATTATTATTATTATTTACATTTACATTATAATGTCAAAACAAATATGTAATTATTATGATTAGTAGTATAAATATTATTATTTTAAGTTAACCCTGAGAATTGGAGAATACTTACTGTATACAGTACGTGTTAATACACATCACCAGTCAAAGTATTGATTAATAAAGACGCAGTAAATACCGTAAAATTGTGAAATATTTTTACAATTTTAAACCGTTGTTTTCTGTGTGAATCTCTGTAAGTGTAATCTATGAGTGTAATATATTTAGGCGGGGTTTAGCCGTTAGCGGAAGTCAAAAAGCTTTCATATGTCCCGCCCAATAATTAGAAATGGCCCATTTTCCCCCAAAATATTTAATATTATTGCATTGCTTTGCTGTTTTCCGTTATGCGAAGTTCTGTCTGTTGTTAGGATGACAATGAGGCTTACAAATATATTTTTTAAAACCGGTTTGTCTGAGTGATTGAATCTGAACATGACTGAGATGACCAATCAAATCACAGTGGGCGTGGCTTACTCAAGAAAAGCGCAATTCCCAGCGAGTGAGGTAAGATAAAAGTAGTAAAACATTTCATATTTGACAAATATTTTAAGATATAAATGTTAAATGTATGACAGTAATATACAGTGATGTTTTTTTTTTCAAATGTCCGTTTGGAAATTAAAATATGGTATCGTTCACAAAATTAATGCAATTTCTAACTAAATGAGACGAGGCTAGAAACATTTTGAGGTTTCGACTTATTAAAATACAAATAAAAGTGTTTATATTTAAAATATTTTAGCAGATATTTTAAAATTATTACTTTAAAACTAGAATTTCCTTCACTGTTACTTCAACAACAACAAAAAGACACAGTTGTGGTCCGCATATTCAAAACATGTATTTAAAATATTCCAGATTTCAGTGCAGTAGCTTTGTTTATTAAAAACAATTAGATCACAAAAACATATTTGAAATGTATTTTCAGAAAAATCAATAGTTGGCCCCATTAACAATTGAATACAAAACTTTCAATTATCACAATGCATGTTTTCAGTTGAAAAACCTAAACAGATGACTGCACATGTTTTCTGTTATGATGGTATATCAGTATAAAGTCATATTTTGAAGGCTAAAGTGAGGCCGTCTCCTACAGATAACATGCTCAGCTGGATCCTGACGTCTCGATGGAGCTTCTTGTTCAGTTTATCAATGCTGATGGAGTCGATGTCTCCTTCTTCTGGGTTCACCACTCGACCACTCCACAAAACCTAGAGGATCCGATTTGATTTGAAAGAAATTATGACTTTCATTCATCGAGGATGCATTAAATCGATCAAAAGTGAGAGTAAAGGCATCTAAGATCACACTACCAAAGATTAATCTTGTGATTTTGAACTTTATATGCTTTGAAGAAGGATGCAGAGTAATAAAATGTATTGTGGTTCCCCCCAGAAAAAAATATTTGGCTGCAATTCAGCATTTTTGAATGATTTGTGATGGTGAATGTGACACTTAAATTCAAGTTTTCAACACAGAAATAAATTAAATTCTAACATAGATTTATATAGAAAACAGCTATTTTAAATACTAATAATATTACACATTTTTACAGTATGTTTGATCAAATAAATGCAGCTTTGGTGAGTGAAGGAAACAACTTTTTAGTGTACGTTATATTTCATGGGACACTAATGCTTAACTCCACTGAATGGAAGAATTTTGAGTGTATCTATCGCGATTCTGAATATGAAAGTTGCAACTGTTTTTTTTTATATATTCTGTGATAAAAACAGGCTTTTGACTGTCTAAATATGTCATTGCATGCAAAAATCAATTTTTTTAGACTTTAATTCGACAGTAAAAGGCTGTAGTGCACATGCATTATGATGCTATAGTGTTGAAACAAGGAACAGCTCTCAGAAATGCATCTCCGAGTCATTGTAGAAACGTGAGTGTGAACGGACACGATCACTCACGTTATCGATAGCGATTATTCCTCCTTTCCGGACCAGCTGCAGGGATTTCTCATAGTAGTTGTCGTAGTTGACTTTGTCAGCGTCAATGAAGACGAAATCAAACGTCTCTGCTTCTCCAGCGGCCAGAAGCTCGTCTGATAACACACACATTATAAGAAAATAAGTTTTGATATATTTATGGTAGGAAATGGTACCTAATATCCTAATGATTTTTGGCATAAAAGAAATTTCCATAATTTTGACAAAATACCATGTATTTTTGGCTATTGCTACAAATAAACCCCAGAGACTCGAGACTGCTTTTGTGCTCCAGGGTCACATATCAAGGTCACATTAATGTCACTTTATAAAAAAAATTATGCACATCGAATTTATTTTCATTAAAAAAATTATAATAATAATAATAAATTAAAAAATATGTAAAATAAGGCCATAAAAGCCAATTTCATTACTTGAAATAAAATGAATGTTGAGTGAAGTATATCTATCTATCTATCTATATTATTTCAGCTAGTTGCCAAACCAATATTTCTCCTTTTTATTTATTGTAACTTGATGAACTAAAATAACTGAAATAAAAAAAATTAATAAAAAATATATAAAGATATTTAAAGTAAAAAGGGAGAAACACAAACAAATTCTTAAATTTTATATAAACTATTTAACAAAAATGTTAATAAAATATAATAAATATAATAGTATCTCAGTGATATTACATAGATTTTTCTTTATCCGTCAGACATGACTCACAACCTGATGTGAATGTTCTCTAAAGGTTAATTTGGATATAAATAAGTTCACCGTGCTTAAACAAATCCAGATCTTACCCAGAGTTTGCAGAGCTGGCTTCAGACGCACGTCGATTTTGTCCTCGACACCGGCCTAAGAAGATTTCAGAACATTAGACGAAGATTATTAAATACATCATTATAATCTTTAAATAACGTCAAATCCAGGAAATAATCGAGCCTGATTGCTTAAAGCTGATCGCACAGAAACTGAATGAATTTTGAGATCCAAGCACTTCATAATATAGTGGTTTATACATATAACAAACCCAAAGCAGGGAGAATATTTAAATCAGTAAGCTCTCAGTCAGCAAACATATGAATATTAAATTCATTTAACTGGGGTTAAACATGGTTATTAATTTACTAATGTTAATAGTCTCAGGTTTAAATATTAACCTACATAAAGACAGTGCTGTTAACTCTCTGATAAGGACAGATTTAGTGATTGTGTAAATGTTATTAAAGTAAGTTTATTCAAGTGTGCTATTAGTATACTTATTTTAAACTAAAAATATTTAAATTTACTTTTTATGTACTTCTCAGAAATATACTTTAATTTAAATTTAATAATTAATTAAAATTTTAATTTAATTTAATTTAATTTAATTTTATTTTATTTTATTTTATTTTATTTTATTTTATTTTATTTTATTTTAAGTATACTTGACATATACTTCCAAAACGTCAAAATATATTTGAGCTATACTTGTGCTCCTAGAATCTGTGTTTTCATTGTTATACTGTAGAGGGCGCTAGTACACATCTTCTGCACAGTATTCCCAAAAAAACACAAGTGTAGAAGAAAAAATAAACACCAGATACTAACACACATAATCTAACACAATCATCTGACACGAAAAAGCATCAAAGCTGTAACTTTAAAGCGTTTTAATGTTGCAAATGGCTTTCTATAGCGAGTTTATGAACAGTAACATAGACCACCCTTACGAAAAAGAAGTTTATTCAAGTGTGTTTAAGTAAAATAAACTTGAAGTATACTACTTTTTGGTAAGGAGACTGATGAAAACATTCGACAAGTGGAAAAAGACGTTAGCAAAACTGCTTCTTGCACACTAAGAGCAGAAATGAGCACGAATAGAGATGAAATAGAGCTGATCTGTATCTCACCAGTCTCCAGAAAGGTCTACCGATGTTGATGTATTCTTCACTGACGTCACACGCGATCAGTTTCCCGTCTTCAGGCAGCGTGAGAGCGATACTCAACGCATTATACCCCGTATAAACACCTAAACGCACAGATTGCTCAGACGTGCACGCTTGAGTATATGATCTTGATTTGTGCAGTGTATTATGAAGTGCATACCGATTTCAATAGCTTTCTTGACCTTGATTAAACTGGCTAGATTTGCCATGAACTGCGACTGCTCACAGGCCACCATGATCATGTTCATCTCGTGCTCCATGGTTTTCTAGAGAAATAATTAAGCACATTACGGTAAGCAAGCACAATCACTGTAGAGGTGAGAATAGTCTTGATACCTTTACATATCGTTTGGATTTTATTTGCACATTTTTTTGGGACGTCATTCTGCACAGAAATACTAACCTGGCGTAGTTTTTTGAGGGCTGGATGTTCCCTCAGAGAGTGATCGAGCAGGTACTGCATCACTGGGTCATCTTTCCGTCCCACGTGACTCTTACCCGACGACATTCTGAACACTTTAGATTTGCGCTTGCCTTTACAAAGAGGAAATCAGAGAAAGAAATTCATTTTGGATACACTGCATGATATATATATCAGAGGAAACTCAGTTTATTTTAACGCTCTAGCTGCAGGTGGGATTCGGTGCAGATATTATTATTTATTATTATTATTATTATTAGTTGACTTTTAATAAATGTTTTTTTTTATTGACTTAAAATTAAAAATTAAATAATAATAAAAGAAAACTAAATAATTAATTTAACAAACTTTTTCAATTTCACATGCATTTTTCTTTTTACTACCAATATTATAAATTGTATTTATCTTTTTTCAGTATCATCATAAAACACCTAGATTTTTTTTTTTTTTTGTGCAATACCACATGCAATTTGTTTGAACAATTATCATAAATTATAATATTTATTATTTGCAGTTTCAACCTAAAACTGTGAGGTTTCCGTGTTATTTCCACCACAATGTGTCAGTTGCTTTCGCTTTTGATTGCACATAATAATCATAAACATTATGCATGAGATGTTTTTGGACTTTCCAAAACAATTTTTTTTTTTTTGTAAGGCTATTTATAAAATGGTACAATGCACTTGATTTTTGTTATACCTCTTTATTTTCTGAATGCTACTTGGGTGGAAACTCTTTTCAAAATAGTTAATGTTTTAATGAACAGTTTCCCATCAAGCTTATTTCGATTAAAAAAGACAGTGAAAAAAAAAAAAGTTACCACGTGATCTTTATTTTTCACTGGAATCAGTTGAAATGTAAACAGTTTATTCAACGCTCTTCATTTTTATATATTAATTAATTGGGTGCGGGTTCTTTAATTGCAGCGTGTTGTATCAAAGTACACAAACTTCCGGAAAGAGAAGCGGGTCACTTCCCCTATATTTCTGGGGGTTCACTCACCCACATAATATCCCGCTATAAAAATCACCCCCAGCGTCGCTGAGCCTATAAGCGCTTCTTTGGAGAAGTTATGAAATGACATTATTATTATAATCACTCCCGCTCTTCGTCTGAAGCTCTTTACATCTGACCTAACGCGAGCGCGAGCTACACGTGAACGCGCTTACCGTAAACCGCACTGTATGCGCGTATCACACAATAGTTAGTTGTGTGTGACTAATGTGCTTTATTATTATTACTGTTATTATTATTAAATTAGGTGACATTTACGAGGTATGATACTTCCATGTTGAAATGTTATTTTGGCAGCAGTCTGATTCATTATTAATATAATATTTCAGGCGATGTATTTGACTATGACCTGCAGTTCTTAGAGATTATGACTAGAATAAAGTTGTTTTATACTGAAATATGCGTGTTTGTGTGTGTGTGTGTGTTTCAGCCAAAACTCCCTAAGACAACACAATATTATTTTAAATATTCACATATATTTCGGTGTTTTAATAAATTAGTTCTGGTTTGTGTTTGCGCTTAATCTCGGAGAACTACGTCACGCGCGACTTCCAGATCACATGACACTGGCACTATTTGTTTTTTGTTTTTACATATTATTTAAAGCGTGTAAAACTACAAGGCAATACTCATGCGCCTTTGAAAGAGCATAAAACATGTTAAATTGGATTTGCGTTATAAAAAAATTATTCAAGCGTGTATTAACAGCCTAAAATAACCCGAGTTCTTTATTCGACACATGCACGACTGCACAGCACACCGCGCGATTATCATCAGATATTCTAAGCGAGAATCTGCATCTTGTATTAAACTCCAGTAAAGATGTAAAGCTGTAACTCACTGTGAGTAAGTGTTTCTTCTCTGATGCTTCTGCTGCTGTTCTCTTCTGTAAAATGGCTTCAGTTTGTGGGTGGAGATTGTCTGCCTGATGTATATTAAACATGACACAATAATCCGTTTGTTTGAAAGCAATGCTTGGAAAAATTAATAGACAGTTATTCCGTGAAGTGCACCAAACAATTTAGACATTTATGCATTTTTACAATTTTACAAATTATTTAACTATCTATTTTTTATTTATTTAAATGGTTTAAATTAAACATTTAATTTAATCTACTAATATTTTAAATAGAACAATATATTATATAATTAATAATAATTTATTAGTTTTATTTATTTTTAAGCTTTTTTTTTCTTTTGTACATTTTAAAATTATTTAATTTTACCTACTATTATTTATATCAATATATTTTATTATTATTATTATTATCTTTATAAATGTTTACATTTGAGAAATTATTTAACATTAATAAATAAAAAAATATATTATTAACATTTTTTAATATTAAAATGAACAAGTGAAAAATATAAACAATGTTATTTTTTATGTAAAACCTTTTCAAATATTTGTACATTTTTAAATTTGACAAATTATTTAACATCATCTACTAAATACAATTTTTATTATTCACATTTTAAACATTAAAATGTAAACAATGTTATACATCTACTATATTTTTAACATTTCCATTGTTTCTTTTTTTATGTACAAGTTTTTCAAATATTGAATATTAATGTGTTTGTATTGCCAGTAATAGAAATAGTATTGAAATCTATATCTAGAATGCATGTCTAGATCTCTCCTATTAATAAAGGACAGTGTTTTTAATGCCACTGACTCAACTTGTGGATGTTTCTAAAGCTTTAATGCATTCTGTTAGTCATAGACAGCCTTGAATCTGTGTGATTTATTTTGGCAAAGCTGTTTGGTTAGTGACTGTTTCAAATATTTGTTTAATGCAGATGAGGAGTGGGTTATATAACTGTCTCACGCTTTCATAACAACACATTTCAGGGTAGCACTGTATTTGCTGTCAGCTTTGGGAATATTAAATCAGAACATTATATTATGACTGATATTAATAGAGTAGTTTATAAAGAAAGATTGCAGGATTGAAGGTGTTTTTCAGTACCGTCATCACTGTAGTTGCCAGCAGGTGGCGCTGTTGTACTGTAATGCATGAGTCTGAAGCAGATTGTGCAGGTCATGATGACTTGCAGAAGTTTGATTTACAGAAATACATCACCAGAGGCAGAAATATAGCACAACATCCATAATCCAGTTTTATTTTCATCATAAATTAATGTGCACTCGAACTTGATTTCGTAGAACATTTTTTTTTTCAAAAGTGTGCTTTTTGTAACTCTAGACTCAAGAAATGTTAAGTTGTTTCAAGCTAATATATTTGCCAAAAAGCAGCCTGTAAATGCTGTAAATCTCCTGTTGACTATGAAAGACTTTTCTGTTTTAAACTGATAGTGATTTGTGAAATTACATTGCAATACTATTTTTTTAAAAAAAGAAATTAGTATTTTTTTCTCCGAAGAATCCTGAGAAATGAAATGTAGGTTTATCTTATTGACAGGAGTAATGATGCAGAAAATTCTGATTTGTTTACAAAAATAAATTACATTTTACAATATATTCAAATAAATAACAGCTATTTTAAGTAGTAATAATATTTAACAATATTAGGCTACTGTTTAACTGTATATTTTAATTAAATTAATGCAGCTTTGCAGATCAGAAGAGACTTCTTTCATAAAATAAAAAAAATACCTGACCCCAAACATCTGTAGCAAGAAAAAAAAAAAAAAACTTCCTTTTTTTAATTAAATTGTATTCACTTCCATGATTTTTAAGTCACATTTCTGTGAATCACATAAATTAAAAAATTAAAAAAATCTCAAAAGTAAACAAAAATATCAATTTGACAGCCACAGCTCTCAAATGATAAAATTATGTGTTATTCTAAATGCCAATGTTTCATTGTATTATAACATTTTGAATATACAAAGTCATTTTAATGCAATAAAATTCTAAAATATTATTTTTTATCAAATGCAGCTTAAATGAGCAAAAGAGACTTCTCTGGTGGATTTTTATATATATATATCCAAATCACACACAGCACACTTGTTCTTTCCTCTTTAAATGATGATCCTGTCAATCAATCCTGGTGACAGCTGCTCAGGAGTCGAGCAGAGATCACAAAGCATGCTGGGAAGATCGATCAGGTCTCAGGTTCCAGGTTTTTATGGACTTTTCCTCTGGATCGACTTCAGAGCCGTGTGTCAGAGTGACTCATGGGCTGAGAGCGGGTCCAGAGCCGAGAGCCCAGCTGGCATCCATCAGACCAATGAAAGCAGTAATTGAGCAGCATTTGAAGGCTGGTATTTGTAATTAAGTCGCTGATTTCTGCTCGTATAAAGACGGCATTGAGCTGTTTCTGCGGAGCTGTGCATGTGTGTAACTCGAAGCGTTCCTCTGATCTCAGATCAGCTCTACTGTCAGTGTTTCCATGCTCTCCTGCTGAGATAACCATGCTGCTGATTCCCAGTCATCACACTGATATCACACTGATATCACACTGATATCACACACTCTCATGCATGAACAGTTTTCACCAGGGAAAATAACTGATTGCATGGTGCTCCAAATAAAACAAGCATTACATTGCATCTGTAAGTAAGGCTACTTTTATTATTTACTGCTGAAATGTTATAATTAAAAAGACGTAATTTTATAGTCAAATATTTTATGAATCACCTTTATTATTTGTATTGATTTGGCATCAAATTTGAAAGTCAAATTTGTATATAAAGGACTAATTTATTAGTATTTTAATATGCTTTGGAGGGTTTTTTAGTTTTAGGTTTATTGCAGTTTTATTGTAGTATATCATTTATATACTATAATAGATTTTATTCATATTTTAAATTAGCTTTTGTTTTAATGAATTTTTTTTATTTTTTTAAATTAAATTAAATTTTTAAATATTAAATGTTCCTATTTTTACATTTTTTGCAATTTTATATGCTTAGTATTTATTCATATTTTTAATTAGCTTTCATTTTCATTTTTGCTTAAGCTTTAGTCATTTTTTATATGTGCTTTTTTTATTAAGAAATTAATCTTAATCTTATTATTCTAAAATTTTTAACTAATTATTTGTATTTTATTTTTTCCATCTATTGTTTTGTATTATTTCAGTTGGCACAAAATATTTGTAGTTTTTCAATATAGTTTTTGTATTTTATTAATTTTTTTATATAAAATTTTTTATTTTGTCATTTTTTTTAAAATTTCAGCTAATTGCCAAGTAAATAATTATAAGATTCAGTTTTTGAATTCAAGATTAAATCTAATATTAATATATATAGCTTATTTATATTTTTAATACACAATGGAAAAAAAATCACTCAGAAATTGCTAGTTAATTTCACAAATATTTATAAAATTCACAAGTAACACATTTAATTAAACTTTTTTTTTTTAGTAGAAAAACTGAAATAGTATTTTCTTGTAAAACACACTTAGATGTCTTTTCTACAGTGTTATAGTTAATAATAACACTTGTTTATTGCAGACTTTAGTGTTGTGTTGAATAGACAGTGGTTTGGCCTCTTTCAGATGAAAGCCTTCGCATCGTGAAACCTATTTTTATGCCGGTGATGAGCACTTTTGTTGATGTCTGTAGTTTGTCCCATTGTATAACTGAATTACAAATACAGCTATGAACCGTCAAATTCACATGAGGTCAGAAAGCATCCAGTCGTGTCTTTTTAAGAGCTCCTGCGTGTGAGGTTTCAGTCTGAAGCGTGACTTTAATGGTTTTTCCTCTGCACCCGTGACGTCTTCAGATCTCTTGTGCTCATAAATGAGTGATACTCGAATAATATTTGTGCTTTGGCATGTCGGCTATTCAGAGCAGAGGTCAGATGTGGCAGCGCTCTGCTATATTTGTTTTTATGATGCCATATTTCGTGTTTATGTGTTGCAGAAGATTCATGCGGCTGTCATTGCAGAAGAGCCTCGTCTGCTGTAGTTTTCACATGTTTGCTGTGGCTCTGATGATGTCTCTGTGTTCATCGTAAAGTGAGAGAATAGGGACAGAAGCATCCAGTAACAATGAAGACAACTGTCTTTAGCATAAGATCATAAACACATTTACTAAGAGCCCTAGAGAGAAAAACACTCACTGTTTGCATGTGCACATAAACCTGGATTTGCATGCAATGCATTTAAAATATTGTGAAGATATTTAATAGGTAAAACGTATGAATTAAGCTTTGCCTTTATAATTCACTGTGAAATATTTTATATTTAACAATGCATGTTTTTATAGTAAATGCATGTTTTTTAAAATTAGAAATATGAATCACCTTTATAATTTATGTTGATGCATCAAAGAAGTTACCGTTTCAGAATTAAATAATAAATACTTTTATCCACTGATCAAAAGATTTTAAATATTTTTTTTCTTTTATTGAACTTTTCTATTCATTAAATAATCCTGGAAATAAAAATCTGATTTTCCAGTAAAATGATTTAAACATCTTTAATACAACATCGTTTAAAGATAATAAGAAGTTAATAAATTAATATTTAGTGAGGTTGTGAAAAACAAATTTAAAAGGAAAACAGAGTTTTGATGTATCTTGCACTATTTTGCTTCTCAAGTAAATAAATCTGGTTTGATGTATATTTTGGTATTTGAGCAGATTTTTGTGCAAAGTTAGTGAGTACAGTTTAAATAAATTATTTTTATTAACTGTTAAAATAAAATGCATCAGTTTCCACAAAAATATTGAGCGGCACAAATGTTTTCAACATTGATGATAATCAGAAATGTTTCTAATAATCATCATATTATTCTGATTTCTGAAGATCATGTGACACTGACGACTGATGCTGGAAATACAGCTGTGCATCACAGAAATAAATTATAATTTAACTGATATTCACATAGAAACCTGCTATTTGCAATCATAATAATATATCATTATTTTTACTATATTTCTGATCAAATAAATGCAGCCTCGGTGAGCATAAGATGCTTAAATGTAACAAGGAGTGATGCTGATTTGAGTCTGAGATGGAGTGATGAAATTGTGAAAGTGTTTAGCCCGAGAGGAATGTCTCGAAGGTTTCTGCAAACACACACATGCAAGCGTTTAGAGCGACAGCGCATCAATCTGAGTGAAATATTGCTGTGGTGTCTTTGGAGGGACTGTCGAAAACAGCCCTGGGAAAGGCTTTGAAACACCTCAGCGGGGAGAACTTGGACGGGAGTTTTCGACCCGAAGCACGAACATCCCAGCATTAAAATACTCTCGAAATTACGGTGTGTGTGTGTGTGTGTGTGTGTGTGTGTGTGGAGACTTCATCTATCTTACTCACTGCACATGTGTTCACTGTAAGTGTTTCCATGTGTGCACGTGTTCAAGTGTGTGTGTGTTTGTGTATCTGTATCCAAATCTGTGGCTAGTTTCCAGTCTCTGCAGACTGGGAGAAAGCATCCCGTCATTAATCACCTGAGCTTAATGCTTTAACACAGCTTTCCACATCTCATCACGAGGAGTCACACATCACTATTCCTACAGCATTAAACAGACATGGATTACACTTCAAATTAGTACCCTCAAATTTGGGATTTTATTTAAACCTGACAAACCCGGTCGGGAATGGGATAGCAATGCAGTGTGTTTTGTGGGACACAGAAGCGCAGCTGTAATGGTTCTGTAAACAGGGCTTCAGAGTGAGCGATCGTCTGTGTATCATCTGCGTTATTCGTGTTTTGACGACAAGATTATTAATGCTAGCCAGGATTTCACTCTTTTAATATGTGCCAGAGTGTCTGTTTGTGTATGCTTGGTGATTTACACCAAACACAGATCATCCTAATGGTATCTTTGTCTTGTTTTCCGGTAAACGTCTTTAAAACTAGATTGAATTAAAGGAGCAGTTCAGCCAAAAATGATAATGCATGCTCACCTTCAGTCCATCCGAGATCAAGTTTGTTTCTTCATCAGGTTTGGAAAAAAATGCATCAGTGTCTCATCAATGGATGCTGTGCAGTGAATGGGTGCCGTCAGAATGAGAGCTGATAAAAACATCACAATAATCCACAAGTGTCTTCTCCAGATGTTCACTGATGGACTGGAGTGCTGTGGATTATTGTCATGTTTTTATCAGACTCTCATTCTGACGGCACCCATTCACTACAGAGCATCCGTTGATGAGACACTGATGCAGTGCTACATTTCTACAAACCTGATGAAGAAACAAACTCATCTACATCTCAGATGACCTAAAGGTGAGGACATTTTTGACAAATTAGATTTATTTTTATTTTTTTGGTTGACCTGTTCATATTTGCATTGATATCATAAATCAAGTTTTTTTTTTTTTTAATGGAGGTTTTGGAATAATAGTAACAAACCTAAAAGAAGATATTATTATCTTCCGAGTCTTGTCTAATTGCAGTTAAATAAATGCGTCTTTAACAGGTTTTTAGATGTTTTCCTGGAAAACAAGACACAAATGTAGTGATTTGGAGGTTTGGGCAGAATACAGAAAGACTGATTGTTCGGAGGCTGAGGCATGAGAGTGTTTGTTGTTGTAATATATGAGCGTGTGGTCAGCCGGCGGTCAGGTCTTCAGGAGGATCAGCCGGAGACTGAAAGCGAGCGAGTCGTGCGTTGGACCGCCAGCTCAGGGTTTGGTTTCTAACTAAAACATGGAACTGCGACTCAGAGCCGGTCAAGATGAATATTTAAAGAACTGTTTTAAGTTTGCACACCACAGTAAACACGGAGATGCAGAAGTTTGAGCCAGAAAATTGCAAAAATGCACAAAAACAAAAAATGTGGTGTGGCCAAAAAATCACCATATCTGCAACTCATTTGCTCCATTTAGCCTTTTTTTTTGCAAAGAAAGGACACTTTTTTTTTTTTTGCTTATACATGTCTGTCTTATTCTAGACAAGGCAGTCTACTTTGGTTCAAGAGCAGAGACAAAACCACAACTGCATCTTCTCTTTTATGCTGATGTTACAGGTCCTAAAATAAACCTCTTTAACTGAATTTATGTGACTCCTTGCTTCCAGAATATCTTTCCATTTTAATTTTAAGACCGAATGTGAAAAGATTTTATAATAGTGTAATCAAAACAATCAACATTCAATCAAATATTAATTTATGAAACCTATAACAGTCACTTTAATGCTTTTGATGTAGGTTTCTACTTAAAATACTGTAAATTTAAATTAAATATATATATATATATATATATATATATATATATATATATATATATATATATATATATATGCACTCATTACATAAACTACATAATAGTAGAATATTATGCTTCCTACTTCCTTATGTTTTTCTTATTTTTTATAATTCCGATGATTTTGATATTTGCATCAGTTTTTTTTTTTATATATATTATTGACATGAGACACTCACCCGTGGTTGTCCATGAATTATTGATTATAAAGACTTTCTAATACTGTATGATCCACCAAATAAATTTGACATTTCTTCTGATATTCACAGACAAATTGAAGTTAGAGCGACAGTTTGATGCTCTTCTGGAGAAATAAAATGATGGATGTTTTACCAACAAAACCAACATTGATGTTTATCACACTAGTAGTAGTTTATAAACTGTGAAATGGATTAATATGCTGTTTTATGTGTTTAATTGAATGTGCATAAGCTCAGTGTTTATATAAATATTTATTTGTAACTATTATTAATTATTACTAATAGGTTTGCTTCATTGCATTTTGGAGAAGCTCTGATGATGCATCCCTTCTTAGCATGTTCCTGTTTTTAATCCATTTCTATTTATTTTAACAAGGCCATAAAATCACATTATATACATTTTCACCTTTTTATATAAAATGTCTTCCTACTATATTATTTTAGATCTTAGAACTGTTTTTCTTCAGGACCTGATGTATTTAATGTGTGTGAAAAGTAATGCAAAAAAGCCCGGCTCATAAACTCCAAATGCTGTGGACAATAAAATGTGAGTATTTTAACGCATAAATTAAATACATTTTGAAATACCTGAAATGTAGAATAACTTTAAAAGAATGCAAAATTATGTTTGTGACAGATGCATATATATATTTATACATATGTGTGTGTGTGTATATCATTTATTATTATTATTATTATTGAAGGTTATATTTATTGCAAGTTTAACATAATGTGTTGCAGATTACAAATTGAGCCAAATGCAACATAAAATAAAACTAGTTTTTAGTGTTCAGTCAATGCATTCCAAACTCAAATAGACAATGAACTAATGCACCAAAACAATCAGACAGAATCGAGTTATTCTTTAATTAATGTCGTTTTTCCCTGAGTTGCACAGTAAAAACATTTCTCCCCAAAAAACTCTAAAATAGAATTCAAGTAAATGTAAAAACAAACATGCAAATTTTGTCTATGATTTTGGCATTACACAGTGTGGCTTGTTTCTTATGAGAGAATTACGTCTGTTAAAGTTTCAATTAAGCCATGTGACTCTTGTTTTGATTAATTCGCTTTAAAGCTAACTTTAATAAATAGTGATCCAATCAGATAGTCCTGAGCCGAACAAAAACATTTTTAAAAAAAATGAAAAATAAATCAGTTTCTCACTGATATCCGAGTCCAGACACAGTGGTCAGTCTCTGTCCATAAAGAGCGTATGGAGAGTAAAACGTGCCGGCGGCGGCGGGAACCGGAACCGGTGCACCACCCGATGTTAACGGGCTTTTAGAGTAGGGATGATACCGTGAGCCGAGCGCGAGATGAGGGGTCCTGAGCGCCAGCGGGGCTCCTGGCACATGACAAGCCATGGCTAAAGAGTTCGGATATCCCATCACCAGCTTCTCAGCAAACGCAGTGTGAGTCCGCAAATGGCTCAGAAGCTCCTCCGAGGACGAGAAGCGCTTGTCGCACGGACCGTTCGCGGAAACCCAGTTGCAAATATGCGTCTGGGAATCATTAGAAAGGAAGTAGCCGTACGGATATAACGGGTGTCCTGGGAATGAAGGTGCAGAGGGGGATAACGGGTGCAGGGAGTGGCTGGGGTACATAAGAGGGTATCCGGATTTTAAGGCCACGGCCGTGCTGTCGTGAGAGCCGCTAGGTGATAGATGGCTAGCGCAGTGGTAGCTCAAACAGAACGGGTCTCTACACACACCGCTGGACATGATGGATGGAGGAGACGCTCCGGCGAGGGGACTGGACCCCGCCTTGCTGCTGAGGGCATTGATGAGCTGACCGCTGCCCGGTTTGCTCGGATCCAGAGCCACGCCGTGGGATAGGAAGGGTTGAGGGTAAGCGGGATACGTGAGGGCTCCGGGGTACGGTGTGAATACGGCGTGACCCGGTCTGTAAGGCGACACCGGCGCGACGAGTCCGGATCCCAGAGCGGATGACACTGACGACGCCGGGATGCTGTCGGACACCGATGGTTTGGAAGAATCCTGTTTGCTCATCTCGCTCTCGGATCTCGTTCCGGACGCATCCGGCGTTTTAGCCGCGTCGCGTTCCTTCCTCCCCGATCCGGGTTGAGGAGAGACGGAGCTGCAGGAGCTCGGGCTCCGGGGCGTCACCGGCCGACAGGAGGCACTCGGAACACGGAATCCCGATTTATCCGTGTCTTTCCTCTCGGACGATTTGCCGTATGGCTTGAAACTGGATTTGTCCTCGCCGCAGATATCGCTGATCTTCAGCGGACTGGATTTGCAATCTTTGTCCGAGGCGACCGAGGAGAGTTTGGAGGAGGACGGCGGATCCGATTTCCCGATTTGGGAGCATGTTTGTGCAAGGAGGGCGAGGGGACTCTTCTTGGCATCCAACTGTGAAAATAAAGAGTTTTAAGTATATAAATATTCAAGATAATAAGTATAAAAAAATATATAAAATCTTTTAGAATTACAATATGTGTCCCTGGAGCACAAACGCAGTCTGAAGTCTCTGGGGTTTATTTGTAGCAATAGAATTATCGATTTTTCTTTTATGCCAAAAATCATTGGGATATTAAGTAAAGATCATGTTCCATGAAGATATTTCGTAAATTCCTACCGTAAATATATTAAAACTTAAATTTTGATTAGCAATATGCATTGCTAAAAACTTCATTTGAACAACTTTAAAGATGATTTTCTTCATATTTTTAGTTTTTTGCACCCTCAGATTCCAGGTTTTCTAATAGTTGTGTCTCAGACAAATAATAAAATCCAAACCATGCATCAATGGAAAGCTTATTTATTCAGCTTCCGGATGATGCATAAATTGACCCTTCTGACTGGTTTCGTGGTTCAGGCTCACATAAAATATTCAAAATCATGTTTTACAGATTACATGTGCATTTAATGCAGAAAAAGGCATAATTCATGTTTTGCCACTGAGTGTGACTCTGGAGTCTTAAATCTAAAACACTGCAGAGACATTAAATCAAGTGTCAGGAGGGGTTTATTACATCCCTCTGTACAGACAACACAATGTGTTTCCATGAGGCAACATCCATTGTTTTCCTTCGCTTTATAACTAATATAATTGCACTACTGGAAACAGGCCAGCTTTAAGGAGAACAATTAACATTATATTATATTAATTCCTCATTGGAAATTATATAAATTATAAACTTTATCGTAATTGTTCACGCAAAAAACACTAACATTTGTTTTGTTTTTATTTTACAGAGAGCAAAAAGAGCTTGAGCGATTATCGTCACTATACTGAATTATAATTAGCTTAAAATTATTTTTTTTTTTACTTATTTTGGGGTTGTAAGAGTTGGAAATGTATAAATAGCCCTATATAAATTCATAAAACAAAAATGGAATTAATTAGGATAAATGAAAAGCCTACTATTCACGTTTTTTGTTAAAATGTAGCTAAATGTTAAACGTTTCCCAAAAAAGCTACTTTTGTAATCGTAACGTTATTTCACGTTAAAAAATACAAAGCCTAGATAAATACAAATAATAATAGCACGTGATAAAAAAAATATAGCGTTTTAACATATTACGTAAGATGTACTACATTTGTAATTGGATCGTCATTTTACGTTAAAACTACATGCATAAATAAAAATAATAATTAATAATAAAAAATATATATATAGCCTATCGTTTAAACATATTGCATTAAAGGGTTAAAAATAACCTTTAGGAAATATTAGTGTATTTTCCATATGACACGGATGCGTGTTCATGACAATAAAGAACGCAGTGAAGAAATATAAACAATGGACCGTCCTCGGAAAGTGTTAACGGTAACGTTACCTCTATCGGGCTGACGGGAGCGGACGGTAACGGTTGCAGATAGTCCGGGTGCAGGATGTGTCCGGTGCGCGCGCTCAACATCTTCAACGCTTTAACGGGCAAACGATCCGTGTGTGCAGGAACGGTTCCCTGTGTCGCTTCTGGAGATCAAGCACACTAAACACAGCAGACTCTGGAAACAGTGTGATCATGTCCCACTTCTGTCCGTGTGTTCATCTGTGCACGGACCAAAAGTAGCTCCCAAACAAAGAATATGAGGAAAAACAGAGTAATCCTTAAAGGTTGGTGCTGGGAGAGTCGTAGAGGGAGAGTCTAGAGCGCATCTTCTCTTCCGCGTCGCGCGCTCACATTGAGCTCAACTCCGCGCACCAGAGATTAAAGCTTCCGCCGCCGGCCAATCACAGCGCGGCGTGGCATGATTGACAGCTCCGGGGGAGGGGCTTCGCCGTTGTGAGCGTTTGTTTTGACCGTAACAAATCACATATTCTTATGAAATAATTTCTCTTTAAAATGAACAACACTAGAAAAAGTGAACAGCATCGGGTTTATTGTTATTAATATATAGGCTACACTGAAAAAAATAACTTGTTGGAATTACTAAAAACACATTTTAAGTCAATTTTTACTGCTTTTTACAGTCTGCTTACTATTGAAGTACACATTAATAAAGGAATTAAGTAAATATGACCTGATTATGTATAATTTCATGTAGCTATAGAGTTAAGTTACCTAAGTTAGTAATAATAAGTATAATAATTTAGTAATTATCCATGCCCCAGTGCATGATGGGAACACCAGTATCAGAAAAGTCGAGTCGGTTTAACTTATTTTCATAACGTTTATATTTACGCTTTAACTTCTACAAGCTTGAATTGACTACCAATATAGAGTATACCCAAAATTATTTTTTTAATTGAAACTACATTTGTTTTTCTGTACTATCATTTTATCAGTGCTCAAAAGCAGGTCAGATGACACACAGGCTCTTGTCACATCAGAGCTATAAAGTACAAGCTTGCACCAGTTTAACCGGCCAATAATAAAAACCACAGCACTCTGATGATGACACGTCCAACAAATATTTCCATAAAACCCAGGCGTATAAAATAAATTAAATTAGAGAAGCAAGCATTAAATGTCATATTTCTGGTGATGCAAAAATATGTGTTTCGACTCCAGCAGTTAACCCTATGCGTCTGGGAGTATTAATTGTTCACTAATGCAGTGTTGATTGTTGTGGGTCATGGGGGGCCGCTGCTGATGGATGAGCGGGGGGTTGCTGTTCTCAGCTTCGGCTGTCAGCTCTGGGTTCTGCCCGTGAGTTATTAGGGCCAGAAACTCCCCCTTTATTGTGCGGGTGATGGATGACGCCCAGCACACAGACGTTATTCCGTAATGGGAACACGTTTCAGACGGGCCATATTTCACCACATTTAAGTAGAAAGTTTTGAACGCCTTCTCGATATTTCACATCCCTCTGGCATATTTATGGAAAACTCCAGGCATGCAGATATAATAACACACTACAGCGTGTAGATAGAGTAGGGCACAGACAGCTTTACTGAAGCTAAAGATGTTCATCTGTTTTATAAAGTTACTCTGTTTTGCAGTAAATCTTGTGTTTATGTGCATGCAATTTAATTCTTTTTTAAGTCTTCAAACTTGTTTGACCTGCTGGGGATAGGAAATATTACTGCTACTAATAATATTATTTAATATTAAACATTTACTTGCTTGTTTTTGTTGTTGTTTTTTTATATGTATTAACGGTATCCACATAATATATTGAGAAGTTATGCCCTTAACAGAAAGCAGAATATTAATAATCAGGTATTTAATTAACATTATATTCAGATAACATATTTGTTACTTTTTTTAAATATTTTTAATTACATTTTAATTTTATTTATTTTATTTTTATATTTTTTAATTTTATTATTCATCTGAATTGGACACAAAATTGGAAATAAGATTATTGAAGTATTTTAAGTATTTACACACTTAATATTAATAATCAGGTATTTAATTAACATTATATTCAGATAACATATTTTTTTATTTTTTTATATTTTTAATTACATTTTTATTTTATTATTTTATTTTATTTTTATATTTTACATTTTATTTATTTATCTGAATTGGACACAAAATTGGAAATAAGATTACTGAAGTATTTTAAGTATTTAGACACTTAATATTAATAATCAGGTATTTAATTAACATGTTCAGATAAAATGTGAGCAGGATCTATTTTATTTTATATTTTAATAACATTTTTTTGGACACTAAATTGGAAATATGGAGTATTCAGACACATAATATTAATAATCAGGTATGTAATTAACTTCATTAATATTGCAATTAATTATATTCAGATAACATATGACCATGTTCTATTTTATTTTATTTTGTTATATTTAATGTAATCATTTTTTTAACAATTTAATTTTATAACAAAATAATTTTTGGACACAAAATTGGAAATAAGATATTCATTATTTTGAGTATTCCCATACTTAATATTTATAATCAGGTATTTAAATAACATTATATTCAGATAACATGTGATCATGCAGCATCTATTTTGTTTTGTTTTATTTTAAATAATATTTAGTTGGAAATAAAATGTACATTGAATATTCAGACACTTAGGTAAAATTATCAGGTATTTATTTATTTATATATATATATTTTTAGATAACATGTAACCTGGTTCTGATGATGTTCTAACATTTATAAGATGTTTATAAGATACATTTTACATTGCGCACTGGAAGAATAATGCATGTAAATCAAAATTAATACTTTACTCATTGTTTTGCATCGTACAGTAAAACCATAAATCTTTCATTGCATGTTCAGAGAGCAGTAACAGATAAGTGTTGTAATTGAGTGTATTGCTTTTATTGGGAATTGGAAACTCTGTGGAGACATTGATTCGTTCAGCACATCGTGTGAAGCTCTGCTCATTATCTTCTCCTCATTAATCTACGGCAGAGACGCATCGAGCTGGACCTGATGAGGTAGTGAAGAAAGAGAAAACACCATTAAGCGCCGCAGAGCACATGCAAACATATGGTGAGCTGCTTTCCCTGGACGCCGTTGAAATAAATAAAGCTGCGTGCAAACAAGGAGGAAGAAAACACCACCCTGTTCATCCTGCTCTGGTAATAACCTGAAAACACACTCTTGCACTTAGGACTAATGAAGTCTTGTGGCTTTAATGCTTAAAGAAACAAAAGCATGCAAAATCCCATTTGTATTTAATTTATTTACATTTTTTACATTTATTTTAATTAAGTGTTATTTTATCTCTTTATTTTTTATTTAATCCTATTAAATTTTTTTGTATTTATTTAGCTTTTTTGTCATTTGATTTGATTGTTTAATTTGATATATTTTTATTTTATAATTTTTACATCGTTACTTAATTCTACCGCTATTTTGTTATTTATTTTTATGTATTTATGTATTGTTTTTATGTTTCATTATTTTTTTATTAGCATTTTAATTTTTATTTTATTTTAGCAATTTATTTGATTCATTTTTACATTTAGTTTTATTTTTAAAAGATCTGAATTGGACAATTAATGGGAAATGGCTTTCATGTTAATTTTAATCATAGTTTGAGTAATTTTGTGTTTTTAATGATTTAATTTTAGTTAATCATGTTTTTTTTCTTGTTAAAATGTTAGTTTTAGTTAACTTAAAATAATGCTGTTAACAGTTTTTTTTTCTCCTGAATCTATTAAGCATCATATTACTTGAAGTCCCAGTATGACATTAATATAATATTTCAATAATTTAACAACATAATGCATGTTTATAGTTCTGTGATGTTTGCTTATAGTCACATGACACGTAAACATTTTATTTTGAAATTCTTTATGCTGCACGTCTCGGCCCAAAATATATATATTTGTCAAATACTGTATATATCGTCTATAGTGTCTCATGAAAACTATATCTGCATATGTAAAAGTGTATTTATAAATGATATTGAGATTTCAGGTTTGTTTCAAATAGACACATTTTCTTACTTTACATTAAATTGAATAGCTTTTCATCAACTCACATAACTCCATTCGGGAAAACTTGATCTATAGTTTGAACTTTACATGCTATTAGTTGAAGCATAAAAGATGCATAACTTGCCAGCTGTTTTTTGTCAACTTAAAGCAATGCACTGCATGCTTCTGAATGTAAAAATGCATTGCTCAATAGAAAGCCATTGGGTTTGAAACTAATACGTAACTGATGAGAGTTTTCTCTTGCTTTAAACTCTGAGCAGATCTACAGCAGAAAACCACTTTGAGAAGACATGCTCTCATCTCTACAGCAGGTGTGTCTCAGGTGCGTCTCGTCTGCAGCGTTAACCCCTTCAGACCCTAACTAACGCCTCAAACTCTCTAAACTCTTCCAGTGTCTTCTTTTTTAAGGGTGTCTTATTAATTAAAGCCGTGGACCTCAGAGACTCGTCAAGAAGCTGGATTACAGACGGACATCTGAGTTATCAGCAGGTGCGTCCCAAAACCGGCTGACTTCAGTTCTGCCTCCCAATACATCTGACCAGTCTGGCATCCTCGAACGAATTCCTGCAACGTCTGCCGTATTATTGTCAGAAGAACGCTTTGAAAAATCCTGATGTTCTGGAGGCTCTTCAGTCTTGTGAGGATGATTTGACACAAAGTATCTTCAAGACGAGTCGACATACAACTTAACAGACGATTGACACACAGTACGACTCTCAGCTTTAAATAATACGGTTTCAGGCAGGGTTTGTTGTTGTTGCATTTGGCTTTTTGACTAAAACGACATCACCAGTTTTTAAACTCATTTTTTTACGCTGTAGGTCACTTATGAGGAGAACTGGTGTAGATTAGACTTTTTTTGCTCATTGCTAGTAAAAATCAAACATAATTACAAAGTAACAAGTTTAACGCCTTTACTGTTTTAGTTTCCTATTTACATATCTCCCTTTTTTCATTCTCATTTCTATTTAATTTAAACATTTTTCCTTAGTTTTGACTTGTTTTCCTTTCCTGATTCCTTCACATTCGGCTATTTCTGTTTCTTGATTCCTTTTTCATTTCACTTTTTCCATTCCAGTTATTTTTCTACTTCCTTCCTGTTTTCTTTCCTTCCTCTCTCATTTTCCTGTCTTTTTTGGTTTCTTTACATACACTTTCATTTCCTTTTTTAATATTCCTTACATTACCATTTTAATTTCCCTGATTCCTTTATCTTTTACTGTTTCTTCATTCCTTTATTTCCTTACTTGTTTCCTTTTGTTTACATTTTTTTTAAATTTCACTTCCTGTTTCTCTTACTTCTAGAATTCTAGTTTTTTTTTTTCCTTTTCCTATTTCTAATTCCTTTGGCTATTTACATTTATTTTTCCCTTTCCTGTTTCCTTCCTATGTGGCACTGATGGTCATTCATGCAAAATAAGTACAAGGTGAAACATCTTCAACATCATACCATTTCATAGTGAATGTTTCAGGTTTAAAGCTCTGCAGTCGTGCACAGGTCTGAAGCAGCACGTCTCGTCCTCTCTCTCCTCTGTCCTGTATGAGCTGGATCTGTGCATCATGTCTCTCGTCAGCGCTGAAGCTAGCCGTGTCTGGGTCTCATCAGAATGAAACGGGACGGGAGGCAGGCTGCTGATCTCTCGCTCTCTCGCTCCTCTTCACCAAATCAATGGTGGCCTGTGGAGCGCTGGCCTGACGCTCACTGACTCTTTCATGAGGATGTTTGAAGCTCTGAAGATCTTGAGGAGAGAGTCAGTCGCTGTGAGTAACACACGCTTCGTTTTGATCTGTATTTACCCTTAACTTTCAGATCAGAGTGTTGCATCAATAATGCAACACATAAAAATCAATTACAGTCTGTACGGAATTCAGATTAGACCTAACAGAAAGTCTGAAAATGTATCCATATTGGTTACATTTTTTTAATGAATTCCATCCATCCATCTATCTATCTATAAATCAGTGTCTGTCTGTCTATTTAGTTAATTAGTTACTGTATTTGATGATAGACTTAAACTACTTCAGTCTGTGTGCATTGAATTTAATACACAAGTTTCACAGCTTGAGTTGAATTACTAAAATAAATGATCTTTCTAATTTATTGATATGATTATTATTATTATTTATTGAGATGCACATATATTTATATGTGTTTATCATCTGTCTGTGTTGAATCCTAATGCTGTTTTTCAGGTTTAAATGAGTGGTTGATGGATATGCGAGTACAGTAGGTGTGTGTTGGAGGTTGTGTGTGTGTGTGTGTGTGTGGCTGTATCGTGCCGTGGTGTTAATGAGAGTCTCGGCTCCTGTGGAGTTGAAATCTCCAGTGTTAGTTACACACTGTTGACCCGTGTGCTTCCCAAATGATCTGGCTCCAGGGTTTAGGGTTTACACCGGACATCAAGTGGTGATTCAACACCGTCCCAAAATCTTGATGGGTTCATGCTGTCAGCAGCAAATAATTCTCCACAGAAAGCACATTGTGCCCAATAGAGATCACGAGGAGAGCATGTCACACAACCTGTCCATGGCATCTGATTCATCCGACCAGCTCCAGATCCCAGAGTCTGAAATGGAAAGGGCTTTTTCCTGAAAAAAGAAAAGTGGTTGGTTGCATTTTCATAATTTTGCATAGCATTGTTTTATGATTTGTTTTTCTTCTGTCTGTCATTATGTCTGGTGCGCAGTCGAGCCTTCGTACAAACGCAGGAACCGACTGAACGTCACTGAGACCACAGTCATCAATCTGACTGACGTACTGGAATCCAGCAACGATTTTAGGCGTTTACAGGCCCTCGAAGAACTGAAGAGCCGTGAGAAATAAAAGAGAATCAACAGCAATAAAAATAAAAACACTGAAACCATTGTGCTGTGATTAACACTTGAGGTGCACGGTTATTATTGTTAACGCAAACTAAAACCACATGCTTCCTGAAATAAACTTTAGCTGAAATAAAATAAAAACTAACTTATTTCAGGTACACCAAGGCAACATTTCTATTTTTGCTTGGTTTAAGTTGAATAACTGAAATTTCTAAAAGAAAATGAACTAAAATAAACATGTATGCATGAAAAACTAAAACTAATAAAAGTGACAAACACACTAAATAATACAATAAATAAAACTTTAACAAAAATTAAAGTAAAAATATAAAATAAAAGTATATATATATATATATATATATAATAATAATGATGATTAGATGCTAGTATTTTGATTTATACCATGATGATAAAAGATTACTACATGCATGCATTTACACAAGCCCCTAATAATAATTAGGAAATTTATTTTTTAAATGGACACATGGAAAATGATAAATAATAATAATTGTAAAAATATATATTTTTATTTACTTTTTACATTTAATTTTTGCTTTTTTTTTGCTATTTTTGCTTAGGCTGTGTTTGTGGTCTGTTTATGAGCTGAATATCCACACAAATGTTTTACTATTTGACATTTTCCCGACTTGTTTGAGAGAACCTAAAGGATCAGATGAAGTAGAGCGAGCTGAAAGCAGGCGTTTCTCCAGCCAGTGTGAAATCAAGTATTTGCTGTGAGATTGATGAGCAGCAGATCTGTGATTCGAGCTCTTTTTCACTCGGACACAGCTGCTGTGCTGCGGTTACACGCCGAACGCTTCAGGTGTAAATCAAACACTACGCTGCTATAATCACACACTTTTACTGTGCATCTAGTTGAGCTGAACTCCTCAAACCCAACAGAGACGCTCAAAACACCCACGTTTATTTAAAAAGCCAACTCAAATTCTCCAAAGAAGTGTGAAGCCAACAATAGTTTGTGAACTAACATGCATAAGTTTTATTTAGTAATTTCACACATGCTGAATAAGTTAAAACTTGATTTTATACATGCATCCAATAAGATAATATAATCTCCATTTAAAAATTAAAAATTATTAAAATAAGGACTTTTGTGGGAGCATGAATTTTGCAATTCTTCGTAATCACGGAATAGATCAAAATACAAACATTTACTGTAAACAGTGTTATTTTACCATCATTGGTATGCTAACATTTTTTATTTAAAATTTGAATTAGATTTTTTATATTTATTGACTTCACTTGAATTTGAAATCAAAAGTTGAGGAAACCTAAAACCTCTATGCGTTCGGAATGAGGTCACACGGTTTGATGGGAGGAGTTATAAAGTAAGGGACTGATGACATCAGCAGAAAAGAAAAGTTGTTTCAAAAGTAGAGCGAAGTCAAATCAGACACCTTTCGTCTCTCTGATGAATTCCCACTCTGTTAAACATGTTTATATTTGTTGATTTAAAATTGTAACTTTATTTCAGATTTTTCATCAAAACATTCTGAACACTGAAGGGACAGAGCCACACCCTCTGAACTGACTTCCAGTAACACACACACACACACACACACACACACACACAGCTGTGTGAAGAGGTAAATACATTTTAAGATCTTGTGTCGAGAGTTTAGTGAGAGTTTAAAGCCGTGACATCTGTGGTGCAGCCGTTTGTCACAGCGCTGTCTAAAGAGAAGGACATCAGCAGACTTCACTGACCTCAGACTGACCCCGACACACAACAGCTGTGAGTCATGCCTCATGCATTCACTCAGGCCGTTCAGTTCAGAGCGCTTCTAAAACTATGTGATTACTGCTCAAATTCAGACCTTTCTTTGCTGAAAATCTACTCACCCTCAGGTTCATCTGAGATGTGGATGAGTTTGTTTCTTCGTCAGGTTTGGAGAAATGTAGCATTGCATCAGTGTCTCATCAATGGATGCTCTGCAGTGAATGGGTGCCGTCAGAATGAGAGTCTGATAAAAACATCCCAATAATCCACAGCACTCCAGTCCATCAGTGAACATCTGGAGAAGACAAAAGATGAAACAAATCCAGCATTAAGATGATTTTAACTCAAATACACATTTCATAACACTTCCTAGAGTGAAATAGTGAAATAGCAAATCCAGCAGCGTTTAAACAGATCTGAACAAATGTGTGGCTGGATTTTGATGAACAGGAGATGGACTTTTTCATTGGAGGAAGAGTTATTATGGATCATGGACTCGCATTTTATGCTGAATCAACGGTTTGAAGTTAAAATCATCTTAATGCTGGATGTGTTTCATCTTTGGTCTTCTCCAGATGTTCACTGATGGACTGGAGTGCTGTGGATTATTGTCATGTTTTTATCAGACTCTCATTCTGACGGCACCCATTCACTGCAGAGCATCCATTGATGAGACACTGATGCAGTGCTACATTTCTACAAACCTGATGAAGAAACAAACTCATCTACATCTCGGATGACCTGAGAATAAGCACATTTTCAGCACATTACCATTGCTCTTTGTTCCTCAGGTGTGTGTGAGCATGTGTGTGTGTGTGTGTGTTCTTGAGCAGGTGGGACTGCAGCGTGTCTCTCACCTGTGCTAATAGCTTTGCTTTGATCAGCTGACAGCTCAGATTCCCTCCATCAGTTCAGTCACGTCTCTCTTGCTGTGGCTGACCGTCTGAACTGAGACTGACCTCTTACAGGAATGTTGCAGGTTCGGCAACAACTGAAGATCTGCCGTCAGCCGTGATGTTGTTTACCACAAAAGACAATTTTGTGCCTTCAGTTTCTGAATGCAAACAACATTTGTGTTACATGGAAGTAACCGGTTTAGCTTCTGCAAAAAGTGGTCTGATAATAAATATTGTTAAATATTATTAACATTTAAATCAGCTGTTTTCTGTGAATCTGTGTTAAAGTGTAATTTATTTCTGTATTTTCAGCATCATTCCTCCAGTCTTCAGTGTCACATGATCTTCAGAAATCATGAAAATATGATGATTTACTGCTCGAGAAACATTTCTTAAATGCTGAAAACAGTTGAGCTGCACAATATTTAATGAAAACTGTAATACATTTTATTTTTCATGATTCATGATTCAAAAGAACAGCATTTATTTGAAAGATAACTCTTTCGTAACATTACATATGTCTTCACTGTCACTGTTGATTAATTTAATGCATCCTTAGTGAATAAAAATATTAATTTCTTTCATTCTTTTATTCTTTCTTGCCAAACGTTTGAAAGGCTGTGTGTTTTCCAGGTGTCTGGAAGGGAGGGACTGATATCATCCGGAAAAGAAAGTTGGCGACTGAGTTATTATATTTTGATTAGGAGATTACCAAGACAAACAGGTTTTATTATTGAGGAATGAATCATTGACAGTGAGAGCAGGAACATGCATTAGGAAAGCAAACAGTTGATTCTGAAAGCCACAGCATTCCTGTCAGAGGTCAGGACGAGGTCACCAGCGCTCGCTCTTTGAGAAAATCTGCAGGAAATGTCTCACAGGATGCTTGTAAATCACATGACGGCTTCTCCGTGAATCCTCAAGCTCTCTAAAACCCACCGGCAAACCAACACTGTCTCTCGCTCGCGCGGATGAAACAAAGAGCCGCTGTGTGCGGTGTCAGCTGATAAGATGCTCACGGTGTCATAAGAGCTTTTATATGAAGCAGATCTCAGATGTTTTGAGTTCTGATCGCATCGGAGCACAACAGAGCGGCCTTCAT
This sequence comes from Carassius auratus, assembly GCF_003368295.1. Lineage (NCBI taxonomy): Eukaryota > Metazoa > Chordata > Actinopteri > Cypriniformes > Cyprinidae > Carassius > Carassius auratus. The sequence continues at coordinate 747,053 of NC_039254.1, forward strand.
CAAACACACACACACACACACACACAGGCCTCACTGGTCACCGGCCGCGCTTTCAAGATCTTATCACATTAGCAGTTCATTTCCTGTGTGAAACTGTGCAGAACTGTTTTTATGGCCTTGTCCTGAAACCCAGTGAACCGTCTGGAAACATTCTGGAAAGGTTCTTTTGAAATGATGAAAAGACATTGATCTGGTAACATTAATAGAATCTTTTCAGAACATTTATTTATAGAACCATTAAATGCATCAAGGTTACGTTTTTTAAACGTTAATACTACTTGTTTCAGAACATTTAGAACTCATTCAAAGGTAATGTTCCTATAACGTTTGCAAAATGCTAAATTGGAATGTTCAGAAAATGTTTAAACGTTCCAGTTTATTATTTTGTAAACATATATACTGTATAAAAGAGATTCAATTCCCAGGAAATGCATGCACTGAAAAAAAATATATATATAATTAAATTTTGAGAAATAATATAAATTACAATTACAAATAAACGTAAGATAACAATATATTATATATCTAAAATTTAAACTTAAAATGACAAATAATTATATGAAATATATCTACTATTAATATTACAAACTTTTATAATAAATTAATACTGAATGCAATTATTGCCAAATTAAAGTGCCAAATAAATAAATAAATACAAATATAAAATATATAAAACTGTTATAATTTGAATACTATTATATTGTTTAAACATTTTTTGAGTCCATTTTAATTTTTAACATTTTGTGTTTTAATTTTAACTTTAGTTTAAGTTTTGGATATTTGTGTTTTTTATTTATTTATTATTATTTTATTTTTTTTGTCAACATCAATTGATATTTCAATTCAAGTCATTTTTATATTGTTTTTTTAGTTTATGCATTCCCAAGATGCATTGCATGAGCTCAGTGTAAACAATCCATAGACAATCCAGACAATAAAATCAATTCAGTATTAAAAAGTATCACCAATAAGGTTCAACATATTTTTTTTGTCTTAGTGAATAGTTGAAGTAATGCATTGTTTTTATGACGGACCAGAACGTGTGTGTTTGCATTGATTGATCATTAACAGGCGTTCAGGCGAACACGACCCAATCAGCTGCTGCCTGTCAGAAAGTGACATCATAATCACAGTCTTCAGGCCGGATCCGTGTGTGTGACAGCCGAGTCTTTGTTCGGTGTGTTTTCCAGGCCTCACCTGTCCCCATCCTGACAGCTCCAGCATTATCAGAGCCATTAAGAGCTTCTGAGGCCATTCAGCAGGTTTAATTACACGCTGCGGCTCAGGACACGTCAGACGCTTCAGGATTAAAGGCCTGTTTCAAACAGCACGTGAAAGCACAGTACGCATGCCTTTCTAGGGCAAAATCACTCACTCATTCACCTAAAAGTTCCCAGAATGCAGCATAACATCACAGTGCTCCAGATATCAAAATCACCGTACCTGGGAGTACTGTGCAAATACTGATAGATTAATATAATAAATGAATATAAATGTACTTTGAACTTGGGTTTATGCATCAGAGTTTTTAACTAAAACTGTAAAACTTTAACTAAAATAAAATATATAAAAAAGTCACATTTTTTATTCCCACTAGCTGTCAAGGCTACTTTTCTAATTTTCATATTAGTTTAACTTAATGCACTATAAAAACTAAAACTAAAAATGAATAAAAACTAAAGACATCTTAAGAAAAGCTTATTTCATAAAATAAAAACTGATTCAAAATTTTAATAAAAATTATAATACCATCTCAGTTATATTTATTTATTGGTTTGTTAATTAATAAATAAATAAATGTATTTATTTAGCAGCTGTTTATATTTATAGAACCATTAATTACATTGCTAATTTATAATGATAATAATTTATATAATTTTTATTCTAATTTTTATAGAGCTGGGCAACCATTAATTGCAATTAATTGCATCGAAAATAAACGTTTTTATTTATATAATATATTTGTGTGTACTGTGCATATTTATTATGTATATACTGTATAAATACACAAACATGCATGTATATATTTAAGAAAAATATGTTATGTTTATATAATAAATATATTTATAATATTAATATTTTCTAAATATATACTGCATGTGTATGTGTGTGTCTTTATATATACATAATAAAAGATACGGTACACATACATACTTTATATTATATAATCCAAAACTTATATTTTTGATGCGATTAATCAGTTTTTTGCCTTTTTTTGAATGAGGGATTGTGTGAGTTGTTGTATTTGTTAGGGATGTGTGTGTTTGTGAGCAGCGGATGTAAGCTGATCTGAGACTCTGGTAAATCCTGCAGGTTTTGGGATGCCAGCGGGCCACTCATGTCAAGACCTGCCTCTTTCACCTTCACATCCTCCACCGCTGAACACAGGATCAGAGCAAAGTTCAGCTTCATCCCAGTCACACTCGGAGAAGGAAGACCAATCAGAAGTCAGTATGCAAATACTACGATGATGTCATCACTGCTGGATACATTTGAAAAGTGAAGATTCCATCAGGTCAAAGAAAGGTCAGACCATAACATTACAGTGGAATATTTACAGCCACCGAAAACAGTTGGAGCTGAATTAATTGGAGAAGTTGAACTCAAGCCCTCTGATGATGTATGTTGTGTCTGTGATTCTGTTCTTCTTTTCTCGCTCCTCGTTTATCACGATGATCACATTTCTCTCCACTGCTTCTTCTCTTATTTCTCAAGATGATAAATTCAGACCATGTGTGGACGAGGCCATGCACTGAATTCTTTCTGAGTTTTGTGTTTTGAAGTGCACACTAGTGAGCAACGTCGTATATTAACATTGTATTTGTAAATAAAATACTGTGCATTTTATAAACTTGTCACACAAGTTTTCTGGCAGGCACAGTTGTGTTTTATTTACACCTTTTTTTCTCAGTTTTTTTATAGTGTGTGTGTGCGAGTTCATGCACATGTGAGCTTGAGTGTGTGTGTGTCTGTGTGTGTGTCTCTGTGTCTGTGTGTGTGTGTGTGTGTGTGTGTAAATGCTGAGCCAGCGGCTCCATCTCTCCTCTGAACACATGATTGATGAAGTCCATCAGAGAGAGAGAGAGAGAGAGAGAGAGAGAGAGGGGGAATACGGTGAAGAGAGGAGCACAGAGTGATGGATGGATGTGAGCTGATTGCTGTTGTTTGACACTCTCAGATCTTAGTGTTTAATGAATGAGTGTGTGTCACAGGCTCAGATCATTCACTTACACTGTGCTGCAGATGCTGAAGTGAATCTGAGACTGACGTTCTGTCTGTAGTTCTGACGTTATGTCATTTAACATCTTTCTGTCGTTAAACAGATCTGCTAAGCTTTCCTGGTGTGTGTGTATTCCACAGACAAGCTGCTGGTTCTCAATTTGAGCCTTTTTTGCCATTTCCCATCCATTATAGTTCTGAAAAATCAGCCCTGACTCCTCAAACCTGCCAGGTTCGTCCCAGGAATGAGTGTCATCATTAGTGACTGGAAGCAGGTATCACAGTGACTCAAAAAATGCTAAATGTTTTTTTTTAAAAGAAGTCTCTTCTGCTCGCCAAGGCTGCATTTATTTGATCAGAAATACTGTAAAAATGTGAAACATTTTTACAATGTAAAACATCTGTTTTCTGTGTGAATCTCTGTTAAAGTGTAATTTATTTCTGTATTTTCAGCATCATTCCTCCAGTCTTCAGTGTCACATGATCTTCAGAAATCAGAATAATATGATGATTTACTGCTTAAGAAACATTTCTGATTATTATCAATGTTGAAAACAGTCGTTCTGAACAATATTTTTGTGGAAACTGATGCATTTTTTTGGGGGGGGGAGGGGGGGATTCGCAGATGAACAAAAAGTTCAAAAGAACAGCATTTATTTGAAATAGACTAGAAATGTCTTTGATGACATTTGATAATGTGTCCTTGATGAATAAAAGTATTACTTTATTACTTTATTCCCCCAAACATTTAAAGGTACAGTTTGTAGGACCTGCCACTAGGGGGCGCACTATCAAAACAATAACAATCGCGTGGTTTGATGATTCTAAGAATGAGCGTGGAATTATGGGATTTCAATTCAAGTTTATTTTTCAATTCAAATGAAGTTTATTTGTATAGCGCTTTTTACAATACAAATCGTTACAAAGCAACTTTAGAGAAAATTAAATTTCTACAATATTTAGTAGGAGCTTATAAGTGACGACTGTCAGTTTGTGCACGTTTGACAGGATTTTTCAGAAAGATTAATACAAGACATAGTCAGCCAGCCAGAAAAAAAAAATTGCTTAAATAAATTGTTTTCAACCGCTTACCTTAACATTTTTTTTATATTTTTTTCTCAACATTATAAGAAGAATATAGTAATTCTGAGAAAATGTGTAAAAAAGTAATAATAATGCTGTTTTCTGAAAGTTATGAGAACATGAAATATGAAATAGTAATACGACTGTGATAAGAACGATCCAAAAATATAACTTGCGATGTTTTTTTCTGTTAGCTGGTATCAAAGCTCATGATGAGATAAGACACAGAGTGAGTTTTGATGTGAAATATGTTCTCAGATCTGGCGATTATGAAGTGTTTGTTCTGATGTCTGCTGTAAGACCCAGTCAGAGCTGATTTATGAGCTGACAGACGAGGATGTGTTTACGCTGCTGTTCTTGAACAGGTTGTGGGGTCAGATCCCAGCGTGACCTCTGCTGTGAGGGTTACAGAAGCACTGCTGAGCGCTTCTCTGTGGACCAGAGGTCAGAGGTCGCACTGTCCTTGAGTCGGGACAGATAACTGATAGGCTGAACTTAATGATTTGTGATTAGTGGCCTTGCAGTGTCCTGCCTACATAGACAGCAGTCTTCTCAGGCAGTGTCCTAAATATAGTGACTAAACCAACAAAAATGTGTTCTTTTTAGTATAAAGTTCAGTATTTAGTAACATTTTGAATTAGCATTTCTTTTTATATTTTCATTTTTAATCTTAGTTTAAGTCTTAGTCATTTTGCTATGTGTGTAGTTTTTTTTGTTCTTCAAATATTCATCAAATATTTTTTTTTTTTTTTTTTTTAGTTTGTCATCTAATATTTAGATTTTACTTTATTATTGCTTCAATTCAATTTAGGGAACGATTTCCTTTAACTTTAGTCCTTTAACTTTTTTTTGTCCTTTTTTTTCAATTAAGGAAACCTTTTCTAATTGTTTTATATTTAGTAAATTTAATTTTAGTTTTTGTACTTTTAATTTTATTCCTTCAACTTTTTTAATTTCAATTATTTGCCAAGACAATAACTCAGAGTTTTGTTTTATTCGTTTAACTATTATTTATATATTTTTTAAAATTCTAATCTATTTCAATTAAGCAATTTATTTTTATTAAATTAAACTTTTAAGCAAAATTTTATTAAGTTTAATTTTCTCTTTAAATATGTATATTTAGTTTATTTCTGTTTAAATTTAAATTTACAAAACTATTTACAATAGTGTAAAATTTTTTACATTTTAGTACTTAAACTTATTTTATTTGAAGTCAGTTGCCAATGAATTTTTCATTTAAATGTAATTTTTTTTTTTTTTTTAGTTTAAGTTTGATTAAAGACTCTGTCCACCATCATGAATGTTTGTGTATTCACTAAGTCTGCA